>NW_022306622.1:0-2642 GCF_002776525.5 Piliocolobus tephrosceles | reverse complement strand
GAGTAAGTAGCCTGTCCCCCAGCCCATCCTTCTTGAGTATTTCTTCTTGATCCAGATGCTTGATTTGGGATGGCCACTTAAGATTACACTCTTCTGAGTGCTTAGGACCCTGGTAACATCTGTGGCTGGTTAAGGGTATTTGTCCCCACAACATATGCCAGAAAGTTCTTACTGTTGTCCAATGGAATCTTTTCTGGTTGGCATATAATAAGGAATACAGTTTGTATCTGTCTGAGGAAGACCCCGATTGCCTTTTTTTTTTTCCTGTTTGCCACTGAAGTGATTGGGCCCTAATGGTCTGAAAATAGAAATAAATAAAATTAATCCATGCCACCAAATTATAGAAGAGAACAAGGAAGTGTGAAAAATGCTGTGTACTCATACCATCTTCTCCAGAGAGGGTGACTCTAGAGTAGAGGGGGGAATTGGGGCTTGGCCCAGTCTATGGCAGATGAGGCAGGATTGAGCTGTAAGAGGTGTGGGTGTCAATTGCCCACTGAAAAGTGATGGTGAGGAGTCAGTAACAGTAGTTTTGTTGATATTTGTGTTCTTACCCAAACATCTAGATTACTTATATAACAGATGGCTGCTGCCTTCCGTCAGCTCAGTTGGCGTGTCAAAAATAACACTTGAGTTAGAAATTGTGCTTGCCTTTACTTTTTGTTCCCAGGATTAGTAGTTGTTGTGTGTATGCTAAGAGGCTGTTATGAGGACAGCTGGTCAAGTAAATAAGGAAATATTTAGGTGAGAAAGAGATATTCAGTCATGGGGCCTATTAATTTTCTGATTCTTGATGGAATTCTTGACTATAGTATCCCAAGTGGTTGAAGAACAGTTAAGAACATATGTGCAGTGTTTCCAAGTAGCTTTCTATTCGAAAGGCCGCTTGGCCCTCCTAAGTGTGGGTGGTCATTGTCATGTGGCCTTTGATGTGGCAATGACCTGTCTGTGCTCACGTGGGGAAGGGTCACCTCACCAGAGCCCTCCTTGTGCAGGTGTTCATGCACGTCCTCTTCCACTACAACCCTCGCGAGGACCGGGCCATCCCTTGTCAGGAGGCGGGCCTGCCCTTCCAGTGCAGGCAGGTCCTGGAAGTGGTGAGCCAGGACGACCCCACGTGGTGGCAGGCCAAGCGAGTCAGGGACACCAACCTTCGAGCCGGCCTCATCCCCTCCAAGTGGTTCCAGAAGAGGTGGGTCTGGGGTGTATCGTGAAGGGCTGGTTCCAGAATGGCAGAGGTGCAGGTACATGACAGGCCCCCAAGTCTCTGTGTCCTCACAGCCAGAGGGGCCTGCTGAGCGTTGTTTCCCCAAGGTAAGTACCAGCTGCACTTCTGTTTGGTCTTTTCCCATAACTAGTGGTGATGGCTATTTGAGATTTAAAGGAATCTATTGTGTGTGTGTGTATATATATACACACACACAAAATACATGTATATACACAAATATATATATGTGTGTGTGTGTGTGTGTGTATACATAAATATACACACACACACACTTTTTTTTTTTTTTTTTTTTTGAGACAGCGTCTCACCCTGTCACCCAGGCTGGAGTGCAGTGGCGAATCTTAGCTCACTGCAACCTCCACCTGCTGGGTTCAAGCGATTCTCCTGCCTCAGTCTCCCAAATAGCTGAGATTACAGGCGTGCACCACCATGCCTGGCTAATTTTGTATTTTTAATAGAGACAGGGTTTCACCATGTTGGCCGGGCTGGTCTCAAACTCCTGGCCTCACGTGATCCACCTGCCTTGACAGAGAGAAGAGAAAATGGGACACACACAAACACATAGACACACAGACAGTCATACGGCAGTGGCACACAAACAAACACCCCCAGGCAGCCGCTGAGGCTACGGCGTTCGGCTCTGCACCCAGAACGACCCTCGGTTGAGAGATCAGCCCAGGGGTCAGCAGGCCAACCTGTCCTCGAGGTCACGGCGGGGCACGACTTCTGGGGAGACTCACCCGAACAGCGTCCGGGCGGGCCTGAGGCTGGGATGCGGCCCTGCTTCCCCCGGACCCGGCCTGTGCTTTCAACATCCTAGTCAGCCCTTTGTCAGGACTCCTGGCATCCGGAGACAGTCCTGTCGACTCCGTGGAGAGGTCAGGCTGGAGCCTCGGAGCCCCGCCATCCAAGCACTGCCAGGGAGGGCTCCTGTTTGCCAGGTCTCAGGGTGCAGTTCCTATGACAACCGTGGGAACCACTGTGACGTGAGCACACGCTCACCACTTGCGCATGCGCATTGGCTGGGCCGCTCCGGGCTCCGCTGCCAGCAGTCAGACTGCGTCCCCTTTAAAGGACAGCCGCCGCTGGGCTCCAGAGGCTCTCCTGCTGCAGCCTTGGCAGCGGCTGCATCCGGGGTCCTGTAGGGGGCCGCGGGGGAGAGGCGGCGCCCAGGAGTCCCGACTTCAGAAAATCCTTGAGCCGATTTCCACCAGGGGAGGGGGATCTTCAGGGCGCCTGCTGGAGTCATGACCCCTCATCAGAACTTATTCTGGACCCCTACGGGGGAGAATGGATTGGCTGAGCACATCCACTGAGGCAGGCAGGGCCTGGCTGCAGCCCAGAATCATCCCATGGTCCTCAAGGCATGGAGTCAGCTGAAAGTTCACTGACCCATGAGCCCTCTGCCTCCCTC
>NW_022306619.1:0-1547 GCF_002776525.5 Piliocolobus tephrosceles | reverse complement strand
GAGGGGGAAGGGAGTCCCTTTTCCTAGCCAGGGGAACTGAGACACACAACACCTGGAAAATCGGGTAACTCCCACCCCAATACTGCGCTGTAACACCGGCACACCGGAGATTGTATCCCACACCTGGCCGGGAGGGTCCCACGCCCACGGAGCCTCTCTCCTTGCTAACACAGCAGTCTGCGGCAATCTAACCGCAAGGCAGCAGCGAGGCTGGGGGAGGGGCGCCCGCCATCGCTGAGGCTTAAGTAGGTAAATAAAGCCGCTGGGAAGCTCGAACTGGGTGGAGCTCACAGCAGCCCAAGGAAACCTGCCTCTCTCTGTAGACTCCGCCTCTGGGGACAGGGCTCAGCTAAAGCAGCAGAGGCCTGTCCAGATGCGAACGACTCTGTCTGACAGCTTTGAAGAGAGCAGTGGATCTCCCAACACGGAGGTTGAGATCTGAGAAGGGGCAGTCTGCCTGCTCAAGTGGGTCACTGACCCCTGAGTAGCCTAACTGGGAGACATCCCCCACTAGGGGCAGTCTGACACCCCACACCTCACAGGGTGGAGTACACCCCTGAGAGGAAGCTTCCAAAGCAAGAATCAGACAGGTGCACTCGCTGTTCAGCAATATTCTATCTTCTGCAACCTCTGCTGCTGATACCCAGGCAAACAGGGTCTGGAGTGGACCTCAAGCAATCTCCAACAGACCTATAGCTGAGGGTCCTGACTGTCAGAAGGAAAACCATCAAACAGGAAGGACACCTATATCAAAACCCCATCAGTACATCACCATCATCAAAGACCAGAGACAGATAAAACCACAAAGATGGGGAAAAAGCAGGGCAGAAAAGCTGGAAATTCAAAAAATAAGAGCGCATCTCCTCCTGCAAAGGAGCACAGCCCATCGCCAGCAACGGATCAAAGCTGGTCAGAGAATGATTTTGATGAGATGAGAGAAGAAGGCTTCAGTCCATCAAACCTCTCAGAGCTAAAGGAGGAATTACGTACCCAGCGCAAAGAAACTAAAAATCTTGAAAAAAAAGTGGAAGAATTGACAGCTAGACTAATTAATGCAGAGAAGGTCATAAACGAAATGACAGAGATGAAAACCATGACACGAGAAATACGTGACAAATGCACAAGCTTCAGTAACCGACTCGATCAACTGGAAGAAAGAGTATCAGCGATGGAGGATCAAATGAATGAAATGAAGCGAGAAGAGAAACCAAAAGAAAAAAGAAGAAAAATAAATGAACAAAGCCTGCAAGAAGTATGGGATTATGTCAAAAGACCAAATCTACGTCTGATTGGGGTGCCTGAAAGTGAGAGGGAAAATGGAACCAAATTGGAAAACACTCTACAGGATATCATCCAGGAGAACTTCCCCAACCTAGCAGGGCAGGCCAACATTCAAATTCAGGAAATACAGAGAACGCCACAAAGATACTCCTCCAGAAGAGCAACTCCAAGACACATAATTGCCAGATTCACCAAAGTTGAAATGAAGGAAAAAATCTTAAGGGCAGCCAGAGAGAAAGGTCGGGTTACCCACAAAGGGAAGCCCA
>NW_022306618.1:0-3391 GCF_002776525.5 Piliocolobus tephrosceles | reverse complement strand
TCTTCCATTTGTTTGTGTCCTCTTTGATTTCACTGAGCAGTGGTTTGTAGTTCTCCTTGAAGAGGTCCTTTACATCCCTTGTAAGTTGGATTCCTAGGTATTTTATTCTCTTTGAAGCAATTGTGAATGGAAGTTCATTCCTGATTTGGCTCTCTGCTTGTCTGTTACTGGTGTATAAGAATGCTTGTGATTTTTGCACATTAATTTTGTATCCTGAGACTTTGCTGAAGTTGCTTATCAGCTTAAGAAGATTTTGGGCTGAGACGATGGGGTTTTCTAAATATACAATCATGTCATCTGCAAACAGGGACAATTTGACTTCTTCTTTTCCTAACTGAATACCCTTGATTTCTTTCTCTTGCCTGATTGCCCTAGCCAGAACTTCCAACACTATGTTGAATAGGAGTGGTGAGAGAGGGCTTCCCTGTCTTGTGCCAGCTTTCAAAGGGAAGTTTTCCAGTTTCTGCCCATTCAGTATGATATTAGCTGTGGGTTTGTCATAAATAGCTCTTATTATTTTGAGGTACGTTCCATCGATACCAATTTATTGAGCATTTTTAGCATGAAGGGCTGTTGAATTTTGTCAAAAGCCTTTTCTGCATCTATTGAGATAATCATGTGGTTCTTGTCTTTGGTTCTGTTGATATGCTGGATTACGTTGATTGATTTGCGAATGTTGAACCAGCCTTGCATCCCAGGGATGAAGCCCACTTGATCATGGTGGATAAGCTTTTTGATGTGCTGCTGAATCCGGTTTGCCAGTATTTTATTGAGGATTTTTGCATCGATGTTCATCAGGGAGATTGGTCTAAAATTCTCTTTTTTTGTTGTGTCTCTGCCAGGCTTTGGTATCAGGATGATGTTGGCCTCATAAAATGAGTTAGGGAGGATTCCCTCTTTTTCTATTGATTGGAATAGTTTCAGAAGGAATGGTACCAGCTCCTCCTTGTACCTCTGGTAGAATTCAGCTGTGAATCCATCTGGTCCTGGGCTTTTTTTGGTGGGTAGGCTATTAATTGTTGCCTCAATTTCAGAGGCTGCTATTGGTCTATTCAGGGATTCAACTTCTTCCTGGTTTAGTCTTGGGAGAGTGTAAGTGTCCAGGAAATTATCCATTTCTTCTAGATTTTCTAGTTGATTTGCGTAGAGGTGTTTATAGTATTCTCTGATGGTAGTTTGTATTTCTGTGGGGTCGGTGGTGATATCCCCTTTATCATTTTTTATTGCGTCTATTTGATTCCTCTCTCTTTTCTTCTTTATTAGCCTTGCTAGCGGTCTGTCAATTTTGTTGATCTTTTCAAAAAACCAACTCCTGGATTCATTGATTTTTTGGAGGGTTTTTTGTGTCTCTATCTCCTTCAGTTCTGCTCTGATCTTAGTTATTTCTTGCCTTCTGCTAGCTTTTGAATGTGTTTGCTCTTGCCTCTCTAGTTCTTTTAATTGTGATGTTAGAGTGTCAATTTTAGATCTTTCCTGCTTTCTCTTGTGGGCACTTAGTGCTATAAATTTCCCTCTACATACTGCTTTAAATGTGTCCCAGAGATTCTGGTATGTTGTATCTTTGTTCTCATTGGATTCAAAGAACATCTTTATTTCTGCTTTCATTTCGTTATGTACCCAGTAGTCATTCAGGAGCAGGTTGTTCAGTTTCCATGTAGTTGAGCGGTTTTGATTGAATTTCTTAGTCCTGAGTTCTAGTTTGATTGCACTGTGGTCAGAGAGACAGTTTGTTATAATTTCTGTTCTTTTACATTTGCTGAGGAGTGCTTTACTTCCAATTATGTGGTCAATTTTGGAATAAGTGTGATGTGGTGCTGAGAAGAATGTATATTCTGTTGACTTGGGGTGGAGAGTTCTATAGATGTCTATTAGGTCCGCTTGGTGCAGAGATGAGTTCAATTCCTGGATATCCTTGTTAACTTTCTGTCTCGTTGATCTGTCTAATGTTGACAGTGGAGTGTTGAAGTCTCCCATTATTATTGTATGGGAGTCTAAGTCTCTTTGTAAGTCTCTAAGGACTTGCTTTATGAATCTGGGTGCTCCTGTATTAGGTGCATATATATTTAGGATAGTTAGCTCTTCCTGTTGGATTGATCCCTTTACCATTATGTAATGGCCTTCTTTGTCTCTTTTGATCTTTGATGGTTTAAAGTCTGTTTTATCAGAGACTAGGATTGCAACCCCTGCTTTTTTTTGTTCTCCATTTGCTTGGTAGATCTTCCTCCATCCTTTTATTTTGAGCCTATGTATGTCTCTGCATGTGAGATGGGTCTCCTGAAGACAGCAGACTGATGGGTCTTGACTCTTTATCCAGTTTGCCAGTCTGTGTCTTTTAATTGGAGCATTTAGTCCATTTACATTTAAGGTTAATATTGTTATGTGTGATCTTGATCCTGCCATGATGATATTAACTGGTTATTTTGCTCATTAGTTGATGCAGTGTCTTCCTAGGCTCGATGGTCTTTACATTTTGGCATGTTTTTGCAGTGGCTGGTACCAGTTGTTCCTTTCCATGTTTAGGGCTTCCTTCAGGGTCTCTTGTAAGGCAGGCCTGGTGGTGACAAAATCTCTAAGCATTTGCTTATCTGTAAAGAATTTTATTTCTCCTTCACTTATGAAACTTAGTTTGGCTGGATATGAAATTCTGGGTTTAAAATTCTTTTCTTTAAGAACGTTGAATATTGGCCCCCACTCTCTTCTGGCTTGTAGAGTTTCTGCCGAGAGATCTGCTGTCAGTCTGATGGGCTTCCCTTTGTGGGTAACCCAACCTTTCTCTCTGGCTGCCCTTAAGATTTTTTCCTTCATTTCAACTTTGGTGAATCTGGCAATTATGTGTCTTGGAGTTGCTCTTCTGGAGGAGTATCTTTGTGGCATTCTCTGTATTTCCTGAATTTGAATGTTGGCCTGCCCTGCTAGGTTGGGGAAGTTCTCCTGGATGATATCCTGTAGAGTGTTTTCCAATTTGGTTCCATTTTCCCCCTCACTTTCAGGCACCCCAATCAGACGTAGATTTGGTCTTTTGACATAATCCCATACTTCTTGCAGGCTTTGTTCATTTCTTTTTCTTCTTTTTTCTTTTGGTTTCTCTTCTCGCTTCATTTCATTCATTTGATCCTCAATCGCTGATACTCTTTCTTCCAGTTGATCGAGTCGGTTACTGAAGCTTGTGCATTTGTCACGTATTTCTCGTGTCATGGTTTTCACCTCTGTCATTTCGTTTATGACCTTCTCTGCATTAATTAGTCTAGCTGTCAATTCTTCCACTTTTTTTTCAAGATTTTTAGTTTCTTTGCGCTGGGTACGTAATTCCTCCTTTAGCTCTGAGAGGTTTGATGGACTGAAGCCTTCTTCTCTCATCTCATCAAAATCATTCTCTGACCAGCTTTGATCC
>NW_022306617.1:7770-14402 GCF_002776525.5 Piliocolobus tephrosceles | reverse complement strand
TGTTAGCCAAGATGGTCTTGATCTCCTGACCTGGTGATCCACCCGTCTCGGCCTCCCAAAGTGCTGGGATTACAGGCTTGAGCCACCGCGCCCGGCCCTTCCTTACTCCTTATACAAAAATTAATTCAAGATGGATTGGAGACTTAAATGTTATACCTAAAATCATAAAAGCCCTAGAAGAAAATCTAGGCAATACCATTCAGGACATAGGCATGGGCAAGGACTTCATGTCTAAAGCACCAAAAGCAATGGCAACAAAAGCCAAAATTGACAAATGGGATCTAATTAAACTAAAGAGCTTCTGCACAGCAAAAGAAACTACCATCAGAATGAGCAGGCAACCTACAGAATGGGAGAAAATTTTTGCAATCTACCCATCTGATAAAGGGCTAATATCCAGAACCTACAAAGAACTCAAACAAATTTACAAGGAAAAGATAAACAACCCCATCAAAAAGTGGGCAAAGGATATGAACAGACATTTCTCAAAAGAAGACATTTATGCAGCCAACAGACACATGAAAAAATGTTCATCATCACTGGCCATCAGAGAAATACAAATCAAAATGAAAATGAGATACCATCTCCCACTAGTTAGAATGGCAATCATTAAAAAGAAAGGAAACAACAGGTGCTGGAGAGGATGTGGAGAAATAGGAACACTTTTACACTGTTGGTGGGAGTGTAAACTAGTGCAACCATTGTGGAAGACAGTGTGGCAATTCCTCAAGGATCTAGAACTAGAAATACCATTTGACCCAGCCATTCCATTACTGGGTATATACCCAAAGGATTATAAATCATGCTGCTATAAAGACACATGCACATGTATGTTTATTGTGGCACTATTCACAATAGCAAAGACTTGGAACCAACCCAAATGTCCATCAGTGACAGACTGGTTTAAGAAAATGTGGCACATATACACCATGGAATACTATGCAGCCATAAGAAAGGATGAGTTTGTGTCCTTTGAAGGGACATGGATGCAGCTGGAAATCATCATTCTCAGCAAACTATTGCAAGAACAGAAAACCAAACACCGCATGTTCTCACTCACAGGTAGGAATTGAACAATGAGATCACTTGGACACAGGAAGGGGAACATCACACACCAGGGCCTGTTGTGGGGTGGAGGGAGGGGGGAGGGATAGCATTAGGAGATATACCTAATGTAAATGATGAGTTAATGGGTGCAGCACACCAACATGGTACGTGTATACATATGTAACAAACCTGCACATTGTGCACATGTACCCTAGAACATAAGTATAATAATAATAATAATAAAAGAACTTACTAGGAAAGATATTCTTTTACATTTACCTGAACATGAGTTAGTTCTCCCTTTATTCTTTTTTTTTTTTTTTTCGAGGCGGAGTCTTGCTCTGTCGCCCGGACTGGAGTGCAGTGGCCGGATCTCAGCTCACTGCAAGCTCCGCCTCCCGGGTTTACGCCATTCTCCTGCCTCAGCCTCCTGAGTAGCTGAGACTACAGGCGCCCGCCACCTCGCCCAGCTAGCTTTTGTATTTTTAGTAGAGACGGGGTTTCACCGTGTTAGCCAGGATGGTCTCGATCTCCTGACCTTGTGATCCGCCCGTCTCGGCCTCCCAAAGTGCTGGGATTACAGGCTTGAGCCACCGTGCCCGGCCTCTCCCTTTATTCTTAATGCTCTAACTTTCTTATAATTTCCTTTCAGCTTGAAAAATTTCTTCTAGCATTTCTTTTAGAGCAGAAAATGTCAGATATCAATGAATTTTCTCTGTTTTTTTTTTCCTCTGAGGATATCTTTATTTCTCCATAATTCCTGAAATCTATTTTCACTGATTGCAGAATTCTGGATTAATAGCTCTTTTCTTTAAGAACTTTAAAGATGTTGTTCCATTATATTCTAAGCTATGCAACATTTTTAAAGATCTTTAAGAACTCTTTTTTTTTTCTCTCCCTCTTTGGTTTTTGTAAGTTTGATTATATCTGTCTGATGTGATTTTCTTTGACTTTATAAGATAACCTTTTGTGTTTCACCAAATTGGAAAGTTTTTGGCCATTATTTTTTCAAATAATTTTTCTTTGCCAATCTTTTTTTCCTTCTGGTACTGCAATTACACAAATGTTTTATCTTAAAATACTCTCCCATAAGTCTCTGATGATGTGTTCATTTTTAACAAATATTTTTCTCTCAGTTCTTTACTTTGGATGATTTCTATTGAACAATTTTTAAATTTACTGACTTTTCTTCACCATCTCATTTCTGCTATTGAGCCTATCCAGTGAATATTTTTTTATTTCACACATTATATTTTTTAGTTCTAAAATTTTCATTTGGCTCTTTTGATTATAATTCTATTTATCTACTGAAAACTCCTTCATTTATTTCAAATGTGTTCACTTTTGCTTCATTAAGTTTGGTTATAATAGCTGTTTTAAAGTTTGTCTGATAATTCCAATCCCTGAATAATCTTAGGGTTAGTATCTGTTGATTGTCTTTTCGCTTGAGGATTAGTCATGTTTTCCTGCCTTTTCATATGTTGAGTAATTTTATATTTTATCTTGGACATTTTTAATACATTTTATACCATGAAACTCTTAGTCTTATTAAAATTCTTTGGAGAATGTTGACTTTTTGTTATTGTTTTAGGAGGCAAATAGTATGGCCAGGTTCAGACTATAAATTCTGTCTTTCCTTCTTTCGTCAATTAGTTTAAATGTTAATTGTTTTCCAATCTTTTGCCATGCTGCTTTGGGTCTATACCACACACGTGCCTCTCAGAGATTAGTCTCTGAATCGAGTGTTGATTTATGTCATAGATCACTCCTCAATACCTTTGTTATCTAGCTTTGGACCTATTTTGTGCCATTAAAGCTCAGTCTTACAACATAAGATTCCAATATGACACTTCCTTCTCATCAATTCTAACGAATTATATGGATGCCATAATACAGTCTAAGGACATGTTTTTCCATCACTGTTCCTTTGTGGCATTTGTTGCCACCCTCCTACCATGTCAGCTTAAGTGATTTGTATTTGTTCCTTTGTGGCATTTGTTGTCACCCTCCTATCACATCAGCTTAAGTGATTTGTATTTGAATAACAGAACTCCTAAAATTGATTTTCTTCTTTCCATTGACAAAAGAATTATTAAAGTTGTATTTGTCTATAATACTGAAGAAAAGCCAATACAGATGAAGGACACTCTTCACCATTAGGTGACTTTAACCCAATTTCTCTCTTAGTCTCAATGTATCTCTCTTGTTCAGAGAACTTTCTTGCCTTTCCATCTCCTCCAAGGATAATAAACGTATTTATGCATGAAGGGAGGTTGAATTTTGTCGAAGGCCTTTCCTGCATCTGTTGAGATAATCATGTGGTTTTTCTCTTTGGTTCTGTTTATATGGTGGATTACATTTATTGATCAGCACATGTTGAACCAGCCCTTCATGCCAGGGATGAAGTCAACATGATTGTGGTGGATAAGCTTTTTGATGTGCTGCTGGATTCGGTTTGCCAGTATTTTATTGAAGATTTTTGCATTGATGTTCATCAGGGATATTGGTCTAAAATTCTCTTTTTTTTTGCTGTGTCTCTGCCAGGCTTTGGTATCAGGATGATGCTGGCCTCATAAAATGAGTTAGGGAGGATTCCCTCTTTTTCTATTGATTGGAATAGTTTCAGAAGGAATGGTACCAGCTGCTCTTTGTACCTCCGGTAGAATTCAGTTGTGAATCTATCTGGTCCTGGACTTTTTTTGGTTTTGGGCTATTAACTATTGCCTCAATTTCAGAGCCTGTTATTGGTCTATTCAGGGATGCAATTTCTTTCTGGTTTAGTCTTGGGAGGGTGTATGTGTCCAGGAATTTATCCATTTCTTCCAGATTTTCTAATTTATTTGCGTAGAGGTGTTTATAGTATTCTCTGATGGTAGTTTGTATTTCTGTCGATCGGTGGTGATATCCTCTTTATCATTTTTTATTGCATCCATTTGATTCCTCTCTTCATGCTAAAAACTCCCAATAAACTAGGTATTGACAGGATGTATCTCAAAATAATAAGAGCTATTTATGACAAACGCGCAGCCAATATCATACTGAATGGGAAAAACTGGAAGCACTCCCTTTGAAAACCAGCACAAGACAGGGATGCCCTCTCTCACCACTCCTATTAAACATAGTGTTGGACGTTCTGGCCAGGGCAATCAGGCAAGAGAAAGAAATAAAAGGTATTCAATTAGGAAAAGAGGAAGTCAAATTGTCCCTGTTTGCAGATGACATGATTGTATATTTAGAAAACCCCATCATCTCAGCCCAAAATCTCCTTAAGCTGATAAGCAACTTCAGCAAAGTCTCAGGATACAAAATCAATGGCAAAAATCACAATCATTCCTATACACCAATAACAGACAAACAAGAGCCAAATCATGAGTGAACTCCTATTCACAATTGCTATAAAAAGAATAAAATACCTAGTAATCCAACTTACAAGGGAAGTGAAGGACCTCTTCAAGGAGAACTACAAACCACTGCTCAACAAAATAAAAGAGGACAAAAACAAATGGAAGAACACTCCACGCTCATGGATAGGAATAATTAATATCGTGAAAACGGCCATACTGCCCAATCTTAAGCAAAAAGGAAAAAGCTGGAGGCATCACACTACCTGACTTCAAACTATACTACAAGACTACAGTAACCAAACAGCATGGTACTGGTACCAAAACAGAGATATAGACCAATGGAACAGAACAGAGGTCTCAGAAATAACACCACACATCTACAACCATCTGATCTTTGACAAACCTGACAAAAACAAGAAATGGGGAAAGGATTCCTCATTTAATAAATGGTGGTGGGAAAACTGGCTAGCCATATGTAGAAAGCTGAAACTGGATCCCTTCCTTATATCTTATACAAAAATTAATTCAAGATGGATTAAAGACTTAAATATTAGACCTAAAACCATAAAAACCCTAGAAGGAAGCCTAGACAATACCATTCAGGACATAGGCATGGGCAAGGATTTCATGTCTAAAACACCAAAAGCAATGGCAGCAAAAGCCAAAATTGACAAATGGGATCTAATTAAACTAAGAGGCTTCTGCACAGCAAAAGAAACTACCATCAGAGTGAACAGACAACCTACAGAATGGGAGAACATTTTTACATTCTACCCATCTGACAAAGGGCTAATATCCAGAATCTACAAAGAACTTCAACAAATTTACAAGAAAAAATCAAACAACCCCATCAAAAAGTGGGCAAAGGATATGAACAGACACTTCTCAAAAGAAGACATTTATGCAGCCAACAGACACATGAAAAAATGCTCATCACCACTGGCCATCAGAGAAATGCAAATCAAAACTACAATGAGATACCATCTCACACCAGTTAGAATGGTGATCATTAACAACTCAGGAAACAACATGTGCTGGAGAGGCTGTGGAGAAATACGAACACGTTTAAACTGTTGGTGGGAGTGTGAACTAGTTCAACCATTGTGGCCGGGCGCGGTGGCTCAAGCCTGTAATCCCAGCACTTTGGGAGGCCGAGACGGGTGGATCACGAGGTCAGGAGATCGGGACCATCCTGGCTAACACAGTGAAACCCCGTCTCTACTAAAAATACAAAAACTAGCCGGGCGAGGTGGCGGGCGCCTGTAGTCCCAGCCACTCGGGAGGTTGAGGCAGGAGAATGGCGTAAACCCGGGAGGCGGAGCTTGCAGTGAGCTGAGACCCGGCCACTGCACTCCAGTCCGGGCGACAGAGCGAGACTCCGCCTCAAAAAAAAAAAAAAAAAAAAAAAAAAAAAAAAAAAAAAAAAAAAAAACAAAAAAAAAAAAAAAAAAAAAAAAAAAAAAAAAAAAAAAAAAAAAAAACCATTGTGGAAGACAGTGTGGCGATTCCTCAAGGATCTAGAACTAGAAATACCATTTGACCTAGCAATCTCATTACTGGGTATATACCCAAAGGATTATAAATCAAGCTACTATAAAGACACATGCACACATATGTTTATTGCAGCACTATTCACAATAGCAAGGGCTTGCAACCAACCCAAATGTCCACCAATAATAGACTGGATTAAGAAAATGTGGATTAAGAAATGTGGCACATATACACCATGGAATACTATGCAGCCCATAAAAAAGGATGAGTTCATGCCGTTTGTAGGGACATGGATGACGTTGGAAGCCATCATTCTGAGCAAACTATCGCAAGGACAGAAAACCAAACACCACATGTTCTCATTCATAGGTATGAATTGAACAATGAGAATACTTGGACACATGGCAGGAAACATCACATACCAGAGCCTGTCGTGGGTTTGGGGGGTGGGGGAGGGATAGCATTAAGAGATATACCTAATGTAAATGACAAGTTAATGGGTACAGCACACCAACATTGCACATGTATACATATGTAACAAATCTGCACGGTGTGCACAAGTACCCTAGAACTTAAAGTACAATTAAAATAAATAAATAAATAAAAGTATTAGAACTGATAAATAAATTCAGTAAAGTTGCAGGGTAGAAATCAACATACAAAACCTATATGCCAATAGTGAACAATGTGAAAAAGATATATATATATATATATATATTTTTTTTTTTTTTTTTTTTTTTTTTTTTTTTT
>NW_022306617.1:0-7670 GCF_002776525.5 Piliocolobus tephrosceles | reverse complement strand
ATCTCCTGACCTCGTGATCCGCCCGTCTCGGCCTCCCAAAGTGCTGGGATTACAGGCTTGAGCCACCGCACCCGGCCGAAAAAGATATTTTTAAAAGTAATCTCATTTACAATAACCACACATAAAATTAAATATCTAGGAATTAACCAAAGAAGTGAACAATCTCTACAATGACAACTACAAAACACTGATGAAAGAAATTGAAGAGGACACCAAAAAATGGAAAATCTTCCATATTCATGGATTGGAAGAATCAGTATTGTTAAAATGTTCATGCTACCCAAAGCAACCTACAGATTCAATGCAATTCCTAGCAAAATACCAATAACACTCTTCACAGAAATAGAAAAATAATCTGAAAATTTATATGCAATCACAAAAGACCCACAATAGCCAAAGCTACCCTAAGTAAAAAGAACAAAACTGGAGGAATCATTTGTGTGACTTCAAATTATACACAAAGCTATAATAACCAAAACAGCATGGTTCTGGCATAAAAACAGACACATAGGCCAATGGAACAGAATAGAGAACCCAAAAATGAAGCCATTCATCTGCAGTAAACCCATTTTCAGCAAAGGTGCCAAGAACATACACTTGTGAAAAGACAATCCCTTTAATAAATGGTACTGGAAAAACTGGATATCCATACACAGAAGAATGCAACAGACTCCTATCTCTTGCCATATACAAAAATCAAATCAAAATGGATTAAAGATTTAAATCTTAAATCTCAAACTGCAAACTATGAAACTATTACAAGGAAATATTGGAGAAAATCTCCAGGACAATGGTCTGAGCAAAAATCTCTTGAGCAATGCCCCACAAGCAAAGCAAAAATGGACAAATAGGATCAATTCAAGGTAAAAAGCAAAGAAAAGGAAACAATCAACAAAATGAAGAGACAACCCACAGAATGGGAGAAAATATTTGCAAACTACCCATCTGATAAGAGATTAATAAAAAATATCTAATAATCTGATCTAAAAAATGGGCAAAAGATTGGAATAGACATTTCTCAAAAGAAGACATACAAGGCCGGGCGCGGTGGCTCAAGCCTGTAATCCCAGCACTTTGGGAGGCCGAGACGGGCGGATCACAAGGTCAGGAGATCGAGACCATCCTGGCTAGCACGGTGAAACCCCATCTCTACTAAAAAATGCAAAAAAAAAAAAACTAGCCGGGCGAGGTGGCGGGCGCCTGTAGTCCCAGCTACTCGGGAGGCTGAGGCGGGAGAATGGCGTAAATCCGGGAGGCGGAGCTTGCAGTGAGCTGAGATCCCCCCACTGCACTCCAGCCTGGGCGACAGAGCGAGACTCAGTCTCAAAAAAAAAAAAAAAAAAAGAAGAGATACAAATGGCAAACAGGCATATGAATAGGTGCTCAACATCATTGATCCTCAGAGAAATGCAAATAAAAACTGTAACGAGATACCATCTGGCTCCAGTTAAAATGGCTTTTCTCCAAAAGACAGGCAATAACAAATGCTGGGGAGCATGTGCAGGAAAGGAAATGCTTGTACACTGTTGGTAAGAACATAAATTAGTACAATCCCTATGGAGAACAGTTTGGACATTCCTCAACAAACTAAAAAGTGAGCTATCATATGGTCCAGGAATCCCACTGCTAGATATATACCCAAAAGAAGGGAAATCAGTATATGGAAGAGTTATCTGCACTGTCATGTTTATTGCAGCACTGTTTACAACAGCTAAGATTTGAAAGCGCCGGGCGGGGTGGCTCAAGCCTATAATCCCAGCACTTTGGGAGGCCGAGAGGGGCGGATCACGAGGTCAGGAGATCGAGACCATCCTGGCGGTCAGGAGATCGAGACCATCCTGGCTAACACGGTGAAACCCCATCTCTACTAAAAATACAAAAAACTAGCCGGGCGAGGTGGCCGGCGCCTGTAGTCCCAGCTACTCCGGAGGCTGAGGCAGGAGAATGGCTTAAACCTGGAAGGCGGAGCTTGCAGTGAGCTGAGATCCGGCCACTGCACTCCAGCCCCGGTGACAGAGCAAGACTCTGTCTCAAAAAAAAAAAAAAGATTTGAAAGCAACCTAAATGTCTACCGGCAGATCAATGGATAAAGAAGATGTGGTACATATATACAAAGGAGTACTATTTAGCCATAAAAAAGAATGAGATCCAGTTATTTGTAACAACATGGATGGAACCAGAGATCATAATGCTAAGTGAAATAAGCCAGGCACAGAAAGACAAATATCACATGTTCTCACTTATTTGTGGTACGTAAAAATCAAAACAATTGAACTCATGGACATAAGTAGAAGGATAGTTACCAGACACTGAGAAGGGTAGTGAGAAGGTAGCAGGGGCAGGGGGAGGTAGGGATGGTTAACGGGTACAAAAAAAAGAAAGAATGAATAAGACCTACTATTTTGATTCTGCTGAGAGAGTGAAAAGAGAACAATTAAGAAAAAAAAAGGGTCCTACTATTTAACAGCACAACAGAGTGACTATAGTCAATAATAACTTAATTGTATACTTTAAAATAAAAAGTGTAGTTGGATTTTTGTAACTCAAAGGATAAATGCTTGAGGAGATGGATACCCCATTCTCCATGACTTGCTTATTTCACACTGCATCTCTGTATCAGGACATCTCATGTAACCCATAAATATATACACCTACTATGCACCCACAAAGGTTTTTAAAAGCTGGAAAAAATAAAAAATAAAAAATAGGGAAATAGGTTTTATATTTTATATACATGCTTAATACATATTTATAAAGGAACTGTGATTACTTTTTTTTTTTTTTTCTTTTTGAGCCAGGATCTGGCTCTGTCACCCTAGGTGGGGTGCAGTGGTGTGATCTCGACTCACTGCAACCTCTGCCTCCTGGATCAAGCCATCCTCCCACCTCAGCTAGGACTACAGGTGTGCACCACCGCCCAGCTAATTTTTTAAAAAATATTTTTTATAGAGATACGGCTTTGCCATGTTGCCCAGGCTGGTCTTGAACTTCTGAGCTCAAGCCATCCACCCACCTCAGCCTCCAAAAGTGCTGGGATTATAAGTGTAAGCCACCATGCCCAGCCCCTGAGGTTACTTTTTAGACAATGTTGAATTATCTCAATACCTTACCATCGGCTTAACCTTGTCACACAACCAGTATATCCCACAACTGACTGATTCTTGTTCGCAATTCAAGGAATTATGTGTATTTAAGCAATGCTGTATTTACTGACTAAAAAAAAAGTAGTACATGAAATCAAGGGACTTCTGCCATTGAAGAAATGTAGTGAACTGTTCTACAGAGAAAAGTCGGTGGCTGCCCCTTTACTCTAGTGGTGAAGGGCACAGGACTTAGGAGTAAACTCATACAGACTAAATCCACTATAAATGTGACCTTGCGTGAGCTACTTCATAGGGGACTATTTCCTATCACACAATAGATTCCTCATGGTGTTGTTTAAATAACACATATAAATGCTTTAGCACAGACATTTGTTTAAACTCAATGAAAGAGCTTGAGTACTGGGGGGGCGGAGCAATAAGAACAGCTTCAGTCTCCATCTCCCAGCGCGAGCGACACAGAAGACCGGCGATTTCTGCATTTTCAACTGAGGTACTGGGGTCATCTCACTCGGGAGTGCCGGACAATCGGTGCTGGTCAGCTGCTGCAGCCCGACCAGCGAGAGCTGAAGCAGGGCGAGGCATCGCCTCACCTGGGAAGCGCGAGGGGGAAGGGAGTCCCTTTTCCTAGCCAGGGGAACTGAGACACACAACACCTGGAAAATCGGGTAACTCCCACCCCAATAGTGCGCTGTAACACCGGCACACCGGAGATTGTATCCCACACCTGGCCGGGAGGGTCCCACGCCCACGGAGCCTCTCTCCTTGCTAACACAGCAGTCTGCGGCAATCTAACCGCAAGGCAGCAGCGAGGCTGGGGGAGGGGCGCCCGCCATCGCTGAGGCTTAAGTAGGTAACTAAAGCCGCTAGGAAGCTGGAACTGGGTGGAGCTCACAGCAGCTCAAGGAAACCTGCCTGTCTCTGTAGACTGCGCCTCTGGGGACAGGGCTCAGCTAAAGGAGGAGAAGCCTGTGAAACGCGAACGACTCTGTCTGACAGCTTTGAAGAGAGCAGGGGATCTCCCAACACGGAGGTTGAGATCTGAGAAGGGGCAGTCTGCCTGCACAAGTGGGTCACTGACCCCTGAGTAGCCTAACTGGGAGACATCCCCCACCAGGGGCAGTCTGACACCCCACACCTCACAGGGTGGAGTACACCCCTGAGAGGAAGCTTCCAAAGCAAGAATCAGACAGGTGCACTCGCTGTTCAGCAATATTCTATCTTCTGCAACCTCTGCTGCTGATACCCAGGCAAACAGGGTCTGGAGTGGACCTCAAGCAATCTCCAACAGACCTATAGCTGAGGGTCCTGACAGTCAGAAGGAAACCTATCAAACAGGAAGGACACCTATATCAAAACCCCATCAGTACATCACCATCATCAAAGACCAGTGACAGATAAAACCACAAAGATGGGGAAAAAGCAGGGCAGAAAAGCTGGAAATTCAAAAAATAAGAGCGCATCTCCTCCGGCAAAGGAGCACAGCCCATCGCCAGCAACGGATCAAAGCTGGTCAGAGAATGATTTTGATGAGATGAGAGAAGAAGGCTTCAGTCCATCAAACCTCTCAGAGCTAAAGGAGGAATTACGTACCCAGCGCAAAGAAACTAAAAATCTTGAAAAAAAAGTGGAAGAATTGACAGCTAGACTAATTAATGCAAAGAAGGTCATAAACGAAATGACAGAGATGAAAACCATGACACGAGAAATACGTGACAAATGCACAAGCTTCAGTAACCGACTCGATCAACTGGAAGAAAGAGTATCAGCGATTGAGGATCAAATGAATGAAATGAAGCGAGAAGAGAAACCAAAAGAAAAAAGAAGAAAAAGAAATGAACAAAGCCTGCAAGAAGTATGGGATTATGTCAAAAGACCAAATCTACGTCTGATTGGGGTGCCTGAAAGTGAGGGGGAAAATGGAACCAAATTGGAAAACACTCTACAGGATATCATCCAGGAGAACTTCCCCAACCTAGCAGGCCAGGCCAACATTCAAATTCAGGAAATACAGAGAACGCCACAAAGATACTCCTCCAGAAGAGCAACTCCAAGACACATAATTGCCAGATTCACCAAAGTTGAAATGAAGGAAAAAATCTTAAGGGCAGCCAGAGAGAAAGGTCGGGTTACCCACAAAGGGAAGCCCATCAGACTGACAGCAGATCTCTCGGCAGAAACTCTACAAGCCAGAAGAGAGTGGGGGCCAATATTCAACATTCTTAAAGAAAAGAATTTTAAACCCAGAATTTCATATCCAGCCAAACTAAGTTTCATAAGTGAAGGAGAAATAAAATTCTTTACAGATAAGCAAATGCTTAGAGATTTTGTCACCACCAGGCCTGCCTTACAAGAGACCCTGAAGGAAGCCCTAAACATGGAAAGGAACAACCGGTACCAGCCACTGCAAAAACATGCCAAAATGTAAAGACCATCGAGCCTAGGAAGAAACTGCATCAACTAATGAGCAAAATAACCAGTTAATATCATAATGGCAGGATCAAGATCACACATAACAATATTAACCTTAAATGTAAATGGACTAAATGCTCCAATTAAAAGACACAGACTGGCAAACTGGATAAAGAGTCAAGACCCATCAGTCTGCTGTCTTCAGGAGACCCATCTCACATGCAGAGACATACATAGGCTCAAAATAAAAGGATGGAGGAAGATCTACCAAGCAAATGGAGAACAAAAAAAAGCAGGGGTTGCAATCCTAGTCTCTGATAAAACAGACTTTAAACCATCAAAGATCAAAAGAGACAAAGAAGGCCATTACATAATGGTAAAGGGATCAATCCAACAGGAAGAGCTAACTATCCTAAATATATATGCACCTAATACAGGAGCACCCAGATTCATAAAGCAAGTCCTTAGAGACTTACAAAGAGACTTAGACTCCCATACAATAATAATGGGAGACTTCAACACTCCACTGTCAACATTAGACAGATCAACGAGACAGAAAGTTAACAAGGATATCCAGGAATTGAACTCATCTCTGCACCAAGCAGACCTAATAGACATCTATAGAACTCTCCACCCCAAGTCAACAGAATATACATTCTTCTCAGCACCACATCACACTTATTCCAAAATTGACCACATAATTGGAAGTAAAGCACTCCTCAGCAAATGTAAAAGAACAGAAATTATAACAAACTGTCTCTCTGACCACAGTGCAATCAAACTAGAACTCAGGACTAAGAAATTCAATCAAAACCGCTCAACTACATGGAAACTGAACAACCTGCTCCTGAATGACTACTGGGTACATAACGAAATGAAAGCAGAAATAAAGATGTTCTTTGAATCCAATGAGAACAAAGATACAACATACCAGAATCTCTGGGACACATTTAAAGCAGTATGTAGAGGGAAATTTATAGCACTAAGTGCCCACAAGAGAAAGCAGGAAAGATCTAAAATTGACACTCTAACATCACAATTAAAAGAACTAGAGAGGCAAGAGCAAACACATTCAAAAGCTAGCAGAAAGCAAGAAATAACTAAGATCAGAGCAGAACTGAAGGAGATAGAGACACAAAAAACCCTCCAAAAAATCAATGAATCCAGGAGTTGGTTTTTTGAAAAGATCAACAAAATTGACAGACCGCTAGCAAGATTAATAAAGAAGAAAAGAGAGAGGAATCAAATAGACGCAATAAAAAATGATAAAGGGGATATCACCACTGACCCCACAGAAATACAAACTACCATCAGAGAATACTATAAACACCTCTACGCAAATCAACTAGAAAATCTAGAAGAAATGGATAATTTCCTGGACGCGTACACTCTTCCAAGACTAAACCAGGAAGAAGTTGAATCCCTGAATAGACCAATAGCAGCCTCTGAAATTGAGGCAACAATTAATAGCCTGCCCACCAAAAAAAGCCCAGGACCAGATGGATTCACAGCTGAATTCTACCAGAGGTACAAGGAGGAGCTGGTACCATTCCTTCTGAAACTATTCCAATCAATAGAAAAAGAGGGAATCCTCCCTAACTCATTTTATGAGGCCAACATCATCCTGATACCAAAGCCTGGCAGAGACACAACAAAAAAAGAGAATTTTAGACCAATCTCCCTGATGAACATCGATGCAAAAATCCTCAATAAAATACTGGCAAACCGGATTCAGCAGCACATCAAAAAGCTTATCCACCATGATCAAGTGGGCTTCATCCCTGGGATGCAAGGCTGGTTCAACATTCGCAAATCAATCAACGTAATCCAGCATATCAACAGAACCAAAGACAAGAACCACATGATTATCTCAATAGATGCAGAAAAGGCTTTTGACAAAATTCAACAGCCCTTCATGCTAAAAACGCTCAACAAATTCGGTATTGATGGAACGTACCTCAAAATAATAAGAGCTATTTATGACAAACCCACAGCTAATATCATACTGAATGGGCAAAAACTGGAAAAGTTCCCTTTGAAAACTGGCACAAGACAGGGATGCCCTCTCTCACCACTCCTATTCAACATAGTGTTGGAAGTTCTGGCTAGGGCAATCAGGCAAGAGAAAGAAATCAAGGGTATTCAGTTAGGAAAAGA
>NW_022306616.1:0-2285 GCF_002776525.5 Piliocolobus tephrosceles | reverse complement strand
AAAGTTAACAAGGATATCCAGGAATTGAACTCATCTCTGCACCAAGCGGACCTAATAGACATCTATAGAACTCTCCACCCCAAGTCAACAGAATATACATTCTTCTCAGCACCACATCACACTTATTCCAAAATTGACCACATAATTGGAAGTAAAGCACTCCTCAGCAAATGTAAAAGAACAGAAATTATAACAAACTGTCTCTCTGACCACAGTGCAATCAAACTAGAACTCAGGACTAAGAAATTCAATCAAAACCGCTCAACTACATGGAAACTGAACAACCTGCTCCTGAATGACTACTGGGTACATAACGAAATGAAAGCAGAAATAAAGATGTTCTTTGAATCCAATGAGAACAAAGATACAACATACCAGAATCTCTGGGACACATTTAAAGCAGTATGTAGAGGGAAATTTATAGCACTAAGTGCCCACAAGAGAAAGCAGGAAAGATCTAAAATTGACACTCTAACATCACAATTAAAAGAACTAGAGAGGCAAGAGCAAACACATTCAAAAGCTAGCAGAAGGCAAGAAATAACTAAGATCAGAGCAGAACTGAAGGAGATAGAGACACAAAAAACCCTCCAAAAAATCAATGAATCCAGGAGTTGGTTTTTTGAAAAGATCAACAAAATTGACAGACCGCTAGCAAGATTAATAAAGAAGAAAAGAGAGAGGAATCAAATAGACGCAATAAAAAATGATAAAGGGGATATCACCACCGACCCCACAGAAATACAAACTACCATCAGAGAATACTATAAACACCTCTACGCAAATCAACTAGAAAATCTAGAAGAAATGGATAATTTCCTGGACACGTACACTCTTCCAAGACTAAACCAGGAAGAAGTTGAATCCCTGAATAGACCAATAGCAGCCTCTGAAATTGAGGCAACAATTAATAGCCTACCCACCAAAAAAAGCCCAGGACCAGATGGATTCACAGCTGAATTCTACCAGAGGTACAAGGAGGAGCTGGTACCATTCCTTCTGAAACTATTCCAATCAATAGAAAAAGAGGGAATCCTCCCTAACTCATTTTATGAGGCCAGCATCATCCTGATACCAAAGCCTGGCAGAGACACAACAAAAAAAGAGAATTTTAGACCAATCTCCCTGATGAACATCAATGCAAAAATCCTCAATAAAATCCTGGCAAACCGGATTCAGCAGCACATCAAAAAGCTTATCCACCATGATCAAGTGGGCTTCATCCCTGGGATGCAAGGCTGGTTCAACATTCGCAAATCAATCAACGTAATCCAGCATATCAACAGAACCAAAGACAAGAACCACATGATTATCTCAATAGATGCAGAAAAGGCTTTTGACAAAATTCAACAGCCCTTCATGCTAAAAACGCTCAACAAATTCGGTATTGATGGAACGTACCTCAAAATAATAAGAGCTATTTATGACAAACCCACAGCTAATATCATACTGAATGGGCAAAAACTGGAAAAATTCCCTTTGAAAACTGGCACAAGACAGGGATGCCCTCTCTCACCACTCCTATTCAACATAGTGTTGGAAGTTCTGGCTAGGGCAATCAGGCAAGAGAAAGAAATCAAGGGTATTCAGTTAGGAAAAGAGGAAGTCAAATTGTCCCTGTTTGCAGATGACATGATTGTGTATTTAGAAAACCCCATCGTCTCAGCCCAAAATCTTCTTAAGCTGATAAGCAACTTCAGCAAAGTCTCAGGATACAAAATTAATGTGCAAAAATCACAAGCATTCTTATACACCAGTAACAGACAAGCAGAGAGCCAAATCAGGAATGAACTTCCATTCACAATTGCTTCAAAGAGAATAAAATACCTAGGAATCCAACTTACAAGGGATGTAAAGGACCTCTTCAAGGAGAACTACAAACCACTGCTCAGTGAAATCAAAGAGGACACAAACAAATGGAAGAACATACCATGCTCATGGATAGGAAGAATCAATATCGTGAAAATGGCCATACTGCCCAAGGTTATTTATAGATTCAATGCCATCCCCATCAAGCTACCAATGAGTTTCTTCACAGAATTGGAAAAAACTGCTTTAAAGTTCATATGGAACCAAAAAAGAGCCCGCATTGCCAAGACAATCCTAAGTCAAAAGGACAAAGCCGGAGGCGTCACGCTACCTGACTTCAAACTATACTACAAGGCTACAGTAACCAAAACAGCATGGTACTGGTACCAAAACAGAGATATAGACCAATGGAACAGAACGGAGCCTTCAGAAATAATGCCACACATCTACAACCATCTGATCTTTGACAAACCTGA
>NW_022306615.1:0-2699 GCF_002776525.5 Piliocolobus tephrosceles | reverse complement strand
ATTAGCCCTTTGTCAGATGAGTAGATTGCAAAAATTTTCTCCCATTCTGTAGGTTGCCTGTTCACTCTGATGGTAGTTTCTTTTGCTGTGCAGAAGCTCTTTAGTTTAATTAGATCCCATTTGTCAATTTTGGCTTTTGCTGCCATTGCTTTTGGTATTTTAGACATGAAGTCCTTCCCCATGCCTATGTCCTGAATGGTACTACCTAGATTTTCTTCTAGGGTTTTTATGGTATTAGGTCTAACATTTAAGTCTCTAATCCATCTTGAATTAATTTTCGTATAAGGAGTAAGGAAAGGGTCCAGTTTCAGCTTTCTACTTATGGCTAGCCAATTTTCCCAGCACCATTTATTAAATAGGGAATCCTTTCCCCATTTCTTGTTTCTCTCAGGTTTGTCAAAGATCAGATGGCTGTAGATGTGTGGTATTATTTCTGAGGACTCTGTTCTGTTCCATTGGTCTATATCTCTGTTTTGGTACCAGTACCATGCTGTTTTGGTTACTGTAGCCTTGTAGTATAGTTTGAAGTCAGGTAGCGTGACGCCTCCGGCTTTGTCCTTTTGACTTAGGATTGTCTTGGCAATGCGGGCTCTTTTTTGGTTCCATATGAACTTTAAAGCAGTTTTTTCCAATTCGGTGAAGAAACTCATTGGTAGCTTGATGGGGATGGCATTGAATCTATAAATAACCTTGGGCAGTATAGCCATTTTCATGATATTGATTCTTCCTATCCATGAGCATGGTATGTTCTTCCATTTGTTTGTGTCCTCTTTTATTTCACTGAGCAGTGGTTTGCAGTTCTCCTTGAAGAGGTCCTTTACATCCCTTGTAAGTTGGATTCCTAGGTATTTTATTCTCTTTGAAGCAATTGTGAATGGAAGTTCATTCCTGATTTGGCTCTCTGTTTGTCTGTTACTGGTGTATAAGAATGCTTGTGAATTTGCACATTAATTTTGTATCCTGAGACTTTGCTGAAGTTGCTGATCAGCTTAAGGAGATTTTGGGCTGAGACAATGGGGTTTTCTAAATATACAATCATGTCATCTGCAAACAGGGACAATTGACTTCTTCTTTTCCTAACTGAATACCCTTGATTTCTTTCTCTTGCCTGATTGCCCTAGCCAGAACTTCCAACACTATGTTGAATAGGAGTGGTGAGAGAGGGCATCCCTGTCTTGTGCCAGTTTTCAAAGGGAATTTTTCCAGTTTTTGCCCATTCAGTATGATATTATCTGTGGGTTTGTCATAAATAGCTCTTATTATTTTGAGGTACGTTCCATCAATACCGAATTTATTGAGCGTTTTTAGCATGAAGGGCTGTTGAATTTTGTCAAAAGCCTTTTCTGCATCTATTGAGATAATCATGTGGTTCTTGTCTTTGGTTCTGTTTATATGCTGGATTACGTTTATTGATTTGCGAATGTTGAACCAGCCTTGCATCCCAGGGATGAAGCCCACTTGATCATGGTGGATAAGCTTTTTGATGTGCTGCTGAATCCGGTTTGCCAGTATTTTATTGGGGATTTTTGCATCGATGTTCATCAGGGATATTGGTCTAAAATTCTCTTTTTTTGTTGTGTCTCTGCCAGGCTTTGGTATCAGGATGATGCTGGCCTCATAAAATGAGTTAGGGAGGATTCCCTCTTTTTCTATTGATTGGAATAGTTTCAGAAGGAATGGTACCAGCTCCTCCTTGTACCTCTGGTAGAATTCAGCTGTGAATCCATCTGGTCCTGGACTTTTTTTGGTGGGTAGGCTATTAACTGTTGCCTCAATTTCAGAGGCTGCTATTGGTCTATTCAGGGATTCAACTTCTTCCTGGTTTAGTCTTGGAAGAGTGTACGTGTCCAGGAAATTATCCATTTCTTCTAGATTTTCTAGTTGGTTTGCGTAGAGGTGTTTATGGTATTCCCTGATGGTAGTTTGTATTTCTGTGGGGTCGGTGGTGATATCCCGTTTATCATTTTTTATTGCATCTATTTGATTCCTCTCTCTTTTCTTCTTTGTTAGTCTTGCTAGTGGACTGTCAATTTTGTTGATCTTTTCAAAAAACCAACTCCTGGATTCATTGATTTTTTTGGAGGGTTTTTTGTGTCTCTATCTCCTTCAGTTCTTCTCTGATCTTAGCTATTTCTTGCCTTCTGCTAGCTTTTGAATGTATTTGCTCTTGCCTCTCTAGTTCTTTTAATTGTGATGTTAGAATGTCAATTTTAGATCTTTCCTGCTTTCTCTTGTGGGCATTTAGTGCTATAAATTTCCCTCTACACACTGCTTTAAGTGTGTCCCAGAGATTCTGATATGTTGTATCTTTGTTCTCCTTGGTTTCAAAGAACATCTTTATTTCTGCCTTCATTTCGTTATGTACCCAGTAGTCATTCAGGAGCAGGTTGTTCAGTTTCCATGTAGTTGAGCGGTTTTGATTGAGTTTCTTAGTCCTGAGTTCTAGTTTGATTGCACTGTGGTCTGAGAGACAGTTTGTTATAATTTCTGTTCTTTTACATTTGCTGAGGAGTGCTTTACTTCCAATTATGTGGTCAATTTTGGAATAAGTGCGATGTGGTGCTGAGAAGAATGTATATTCTGTTGACTTGGGGTGGAGAGTTCTATAGATGTCTATTAGGTCCGCTTGGTGCAGAGATGAGTTCAATTCCTGGATATCCTTGTTAACTTTCTGTCTCGTTGATCTGTCTAATGTTGAC
>NW_022306614.1:0-5771 GCF_002776525.5 Piliocolobus tephrosceles | reverse complement strand
GCTATTCACAATAGCAAAGACTTGGAATCAACCCAAATGTCCATCAGTGACAGACTGGATTAAGAAAATGTGGCACATATACACCATGGAATACTATGCAGCCATAAAAAAGGATGAGTTTGCGTCCTTTGTAGGGACATGGATGCAGCTGGAAACCATCATTCTTAGCAAATTATCACAAGAAGAGAAAACCAAACACCGCATGTTCTCACTCATAGGTGGGAACTGAACAATGAGTTCACTTGGACTCGGGAAGGGGAACATCACACAATGGAGGCTATCATGGGGGGGGAGGGGGGAGGGATTGCATTGGGGAGTTATACCTGATATAAATGATGAATTGATGGGTGCTGACGAGTTGATGGGTGCAGCACACCAACATGGCACAAGTATACATATGTAACAAACCTGCACGTTATGCACATGTACCCTAGAACTTAAAGTATAATAAAAAAAAAAAAAAAAAAAAAAAAAAAAAAAAAGAAGAAGAAGAAAAGAAAGATTTTGAGACCAGCCTGGCCAACAGGATGAAACCTCATCTCTAGTAAAAATACAAAAGTAGCCAGGAGTGGTGGCACATGCCTGTAATCCCAGCTACTCGGGAGGCTGGGGCAGAATAATCGCTTGAACCCGGGAGGTGGAGTTTGCTGTGAGCTGAGATCGTACCATTGTACCCCAGCCTGGGCAACAAGAGTGAAACTCTGTCTCAAAAAAAAAAAAAAGACATTTCATGTTCATGGGTTAGAAAACAGTATTATTAAGATGGCAATACTTCCCCAAATAATCTACAGATTAAACACAATCCCTATCAAAACTCAATGGCATTTTTGCAGAAATAGAAAATCTGATGTTCAAATTCATTTGCAATTGGAAAGAGTCCTGGATAGTCAAAACAATACTGAAAAACAAAGTTGGAGATCTCATACTTCCTGATTTTAGAACTTACTGCAAAGCTACAGTAACCAAAACTGTGTGATAATGGCATAAGAATAGACATATAGAACAAAGGAACAAAATTGAGAATCCAGAAGTAAACCCTATAATCTATGGATAAATGATTTTTTGACTATGGTGCTAAGATATTTTTAGGGGGAAAGAATAGTATCTTCAACAAATGGCACTGGGACAACTGGATGATCACATGCAAAAGAATGAAGTTAGATCCTATATCTCACGCCATATACAAAATATAAGAGTTAAAAGTATAAAATATTTGAAAAAAACATAGGGTTGAGTTTTCATGACCTTATAACTGTCATGAAATTCTTAGATTTGACTCAAAAATCACAAGCAACCGAAGAATAGATAAATTAGACATCCTCAAAATTAAAGAATCTTGTGCTTCAAAGAACATCATCAAAAAAGTGAAAAGATAACCTACAAAAAGGGAGAACATATTTGCAAATCATGTATTTGATAAGGGATTTCATATCCAGAATATATAAACAACACTAACAATTCAACAAGAAAAATTCAAATGACTGAAATTAAAAATAAGCAAAGGATTTAAAAATCCAGATCCTCCTTCAAAGAATATATACAAATAGCCAACAAACAAATGATGCTAAACCTCAGCGGACATTAGGAAAATGCAAATCAAAACCACAATGAGCTATAACCTCACACCTACCAAGATGGCTACAATAACATGAAACAACAACAAAGCGACCCTAAAAATAACAAACGTTAACAAGGATGTGAAGAAAGAGAAACTCTTTTACATTGCTGGTGGGAATGTAAAATGGTGTGGCCACGATGGAAAATAGTTTGACAGCAATTCAGTTAAAGAATTCTCATATGATTTAGCAACTCTACTTTTATGTATAAACCCAAGAGAGATGAAAATATATGTCCACATGGTAACTTGTAAACAAATGTTTACAGCAACACTACTTGTAAGAGCCAAAAGGTGAAATCAACTCAAATCCAAACCAGCTGATGAAAAGATGATCTAAATGTGTAATAGCCATAAAGTGAAATATTAAATAGTATTCAGCCGTAAAAAGAAGTAAGCATATGTTACAACTTGGATGAACCTTGAAAACATAATGCTAGGTAAAAACAGCAAGATAGAAAAGCTCAAATATTGTATGATTTATTTAAAATAAAATATACAGAATTGGCACATCTATAGAGACAGAAAGCAGATTAGTATTATTTTCAAGGGGCAAGAGAAATAAAGAATAGAGAGTGATTACTTAATAGGTACAAAGTATTTCTCTGAAGTGGTGAAAAGTTTTAAAACTAGAGAGAGGTGGCAAATGCACTAAAGGTCACTGAATGTGTACATTTAAAAACACTCAATACAGCATGTGAATTTCAACAATAAAGAAAGAAAAAAGGAATAATGACAAATTCTCAAATTTGGCAAAACATATAAACTTACAGTCTCATGAAAGATAAACACAAAGAAATCCAACCCAGACAATTTTAACTGAATTGCTGAAAACTAAGGCCAAGGGAAAAAAAAAAATTCTGAAAGTAGTCCAAGAAAAACAGCACATAACATAGAAGTGAATAACAATTCAAATGAATGTGCAATTTCTATCAGAAATCACCCAGTCAGATATAAATAGAACATTTTAAAAGTGCTGAAAGAGAAAGAACCATCAAATCAGAACTCTATAAGAGAATTACATTTTCTAATTCTAATTCAATTAGAGAATACATTCTTCATGAATAAAGATGAAAAATGACATTCTCAGATAAAGGAAAACTAAGAAAATTCATTGTCTATAGATCTGCTCTATAAGAAGTAAGGGAATTTCTTCAGACAAAAGGGAAAGTATGTGAGGGGAAAACTTGGAATATCTGGAGTGAAAGAAAACAGAAAGGGTAGATATTTAAATAAATGTAACAATATTACTTTCCTCTTACATTGTGTAAAAAAAATTATTTTTTCTTTTTTATTTTCTTTTTTAGGTAGGGTCTCACTCTGTCACCCAGGCTGAACTGCAGTGGCGCGATCTCACTCCTGCACTCAAGCCATCCTTCCCCCTCAGCCTCCCGAGAAGCAGGGACCACAGGCATATGTCACAATGCCTAGCTAACTTTCGAATTTTTTGTAGAGATGAGGTTTTGCTGGTCTTAAACTCCTGAGCTCAAGCCATCTGCCCACATTGGTCTCCCAAAGTGCTGGGATTAAAGATGAGTGCCACATAACATATGTATTACAGTTAAGTTAAAAGCAAAAGTCACAACATTATCTGGTAGGTTTTCAATATATGTAAAAATGTATGTAATATGTTACATACAAAGAGTGAAGAATGGGGGACTTACATTCTACTTTAAAGGGTAAAATATTAATTTTAAGTAGACTGTTAAAAGTTAAATATGTATATTATAATTTCTAGAGGAATCATGAAAAAATACATTTGAAGATACTAATAGTAGTTTACAGTTTATGGTAATAAACTCAATAGACAAAATGGAAAACTAAAATGTTAAGTAATCTAAAGATAGCAAGAAGGAAAAATCAGAGAGGGAACTGCTCAAAGAAATCAGAGTGACACAAAGGATAAACATTTCATGTTCATGGATAGGAAGAATTAATATTGTTAAAATGGCCATACTGCCCAAAGCAATTTACAGATTCAGTGCTATTCCTATCAACTACCAATGTGATTCTTCACATAACTAGAAAAAACTGTTCTAAAACTCACATGGAACCAAAAATGAGCCCAAATACCCAAAGCAATCCTAAGCAAAAGGAACAAAGCTGGAGGCATCACATTACCCGACTTCAAACTGTAATACAAGGCTACAGCAACCAAAACAGCATGGTACTGGTATAAAAACAGACACATAGACCAATGGAACAAAAAAGAGTGTGCAGAAGTAATTCTACATACCTACAACCATGTGCTCTTTGACACAGTGTACAAAAACAAGCAATGAGGAACAAACTTCTTATTCAATAAATGGTGCTGGGATAAGTAGCAAGTCATATGCAGAAGATTGCAACTGGACCCCCAGCATTCACCATATACAAAAATCAATTCAAGATTGATTAAAGCTTAAATGTAAAACCCAAAATTATAAAAACCCTGGAAGCTAACCTAGAAAATACCACTCTATACATAGGTCTTGGCAAAGATTTCATGACAAAGATGTCAAAAGCAAATGCAATAAAACCAAAAATTGACAAATGGGACCTAATTAAACTAAAGAGCTTTTTGCACAACAAAAATAAACTATCAACAGAGTTAACAGACAACCTATAGAATGCAAGAAAACATATGCCAACTATGCTTCCAACGAACGTCTAATATCCAGAGATTGTAAGGAACTTAAACAAATTTACAAGAACCCCACTGAAAAGTGGGCAAATGACATGAACTGACACTTTTCAAAAGACATACATGCAGCCAACAAGCATATAAAAAAATGTTCAGCGGGGGGGCGGAGCAAGATGGCCGAATAGGAACAGCTTCAGTCTCCATCTCCCAGCGCGAGCGACACAGAAGACCGGTGATTTCTGCATTTTCAACTGAGGTACTGGGGTCATCTCACTCGGGAGTGCTGGACAATCGGTGCTGGTCAGCTGCTGCAGCCCGACCACCGAGAGCTGAAGCAGGGCGAGGCACCGCCTCACCTGGGAAGCGTGAGGGGGAAGGGAGTCCCTTTTCCTAGCCAGGGGAACTGAGACACACAACACCTGGAAAATAGGGTAACTCCCACCCCAATACTGCGCTGTAACACCGGCACACCAGAGATTATATCCCACACCTGGCCGGGAGGGTCCCACGCCCATGGAGCCTCCCTCCTTGTTAACACAGCAGTCTGCGGCAATCTAACCGCAAGGCAGCAGCGAGGCTGGGGGAGGGGCGCCCGCCATCGCTGAGGCTTAAGTAGGTAAATAAAGCCGCTGGGAAGCTTGAACTGGGTGGAGCTCACAGCAGCTCAAGGAAACCTGCCTGTCTCTCTCAACTCTGCCTCTGGGGACAGGGCTCAGCTAAAGCAGCAGAGGCCTGTCCAGACGCGAACGACTCTGTCTGACAGCTTTGAAGAGAGCAGTGGATCTCCCAACACGGAGGTTGAGATCTGAGAAGGGGCAGTCTGCCTGCTCAAGTGGGTCACTGACCCCTGAGTAGCCTAACTGGGAGACATCCCCCACTAGGGGCAGTCTGACACCCCACACCTCACAGGGTGGAGTACACCCCTGAGAGGAAGCTTCCAAAGCAAGAATCAGACAGGTGCACTCGCTGTTCAGCAATATTCTATCTTCTGCAACCTCTGCTGCTGATACCCAGGCAAACAGGGTCTGGAGTGGACCTCAAGCAATCTCCAACAGACCTATAGCTGAGGGTCCTGACTGTCAGAAGGAAAACTATCAAACAGGAAGGACACCTATACCAAAACCCCATCAGTACGTCACCATCATCAAAGACCAGAGACAGATAAAACCACAAAGATGGGGAAAAAGCAGGGCAGAAAAGCTGGAAATTCAAAAAATAAGAGCGCATCTCCTCCTGCAAAGGAGCACAGCCCATCGCCAGCAACGGATCAAAGCTGGTCAGAGAATGATTTTGATGAGATGAGAGAAGAAGGCTTCAGTCCATCAAACCTCTCAGAGCTAAAGGAGGAATTACGTACCCAGAGCAAAGAAACTAAAAATCTTGAAAAAAGAGTGGAAGAATTGACAGCTAGACTAATTAATGCAGAGAAGGTCATAAACGAAATGACAGAGATGAAAACCATGACACGAGAAATACGTGACAAATGCACAAGCTTCAGTAACCGACTCGATCAACTGGAAGAAAGAGTATCAG
>NW_022306613.1:0-3390 GCF_002776525.5 Piliocolobus tephrosceles | reverse complement strand
TTGGCCAAGCTAGTCTTGAAATCCTAAACTCCCTTGGCCTCCCAAAGTGCGAGAATTACAGGTCTGAGTCACCGTGCCCAGCCTACACTGGCACAATTTTCATATGTTTATAAATAGGTGTCCATCTAAATTTTGTCAGTTAATAGAAAGCAAATAATTATGAATCTTGTTTAAAAAATTGGTAGTAATATGTAAATAAAACAGTATTGTTTTCAAAAAAAAAATTGGTAGTAATAGGACAAGTGAACACACAAATACACAGTCTACAGATCTGTGAGTACAATGAAAACTGCATCTAATGCTATGAAGCTAGTAGAACTTTTTGTAAAAAATTTTCCAACTATAGATCCTATCCAATGGGATATGGTTGTGTACTTACAGGTTTACTTAGCCATCATTTGTTTTACTGCTTAATATCATATATAATTCAATAATTTTAGACACATGTAAAATGTGTCTAAATTTGATTCTCATTTGATTTGAATGCTCACTTGTCAAATGTCTGTTTCTTTGACAAACAACTTCTTAGTCTTAGTTTGTTGTTCACATATATGCTAGAAACTTTCCTTGCTACGAAAGAATTTCAAATGACATCTGATGTCAAATGACATCTTTGTAATGAAATACTGTACATTCCATGTCTTTTAGTGATGTTTTGTTCAAGTCTATATTTATCAACTCTGAAAATAAAAAGTGATTACCTTCCTTTTACATGTTGCAATCAGCGCTTCCCTCGTAAATGTCGAATAAAAATGTTTTGATTTTATTTTACCTTTGCAGCTAATCAACATGCATCTGTTCAACTAGTTGTCTTCCTCTTCGTGTATATTTGAAGAGCATATATCTAAATGTGTACATTCCTGGTGACTTTTATTTTTTATTTTATTTTATTTTTTTGAGGCATAGCTTTGCCTTGTTGCCCAGGCTGGAGTGCAATGGTGCCATCTCAGCTCATGGCAACCACTGCCTCCCAGGTTCAAGCGATTCTCCTGCCTCAGCCTCCCCAGTAGCTGGGATTACAGGCATGCTCCACCATGCCCAGCTAATTCTGTATTTTTAGTAGAGGTGGGGTTTCTCCATGTTGGCCATACTGATCTCAAACTCCCGACCTCAGGTGATCTGCTGGCCTTGGCCTCCCAACCTGCTGGGATTATAGGCATGAAGCACTGCACCCAGCCCTGGTAATGACTATTTTTTAAATTTGACATGACAAGTTAATGAGAAGGTACAAAAACGGTGCAGACATGTTCAGTGTACATTTACACATATTCCCCCAAAGGCTGCATTTTAAATAATTTCTCATAATTCCAGTACACATGTTAAGAGGAAACTGACATTGGTTCTATATATGCGTGTGTGTGTGTGTGTGTTGGGGGTTCTATTTCATGCTATTTAGGTGTATATTCAGGTAACTGCCTCTACAATCATGTTATTGAGGAGAGCAGAAATCACCTGGCAACCATAAAACAGACCATCCAGAGACAAAACTTCTTATCTGATGAATTTAAATGGGAGCAAAGACCATATGGTAACCGTCAAATAGGCTGCCAAAGAGGCAAAACTCCTTACCTGGGAATTTAGAATCAAATTTTCTGAATATCTAAAGTCAGCATGTAGTTTTGGGTCTCTTTCAACATTTACTATAAGTAACTAAAATTTCAAACCAACCTTGCTTCAAGCCAAGCAATGAAGTAAAGAAATTCAAGAGCTGAAAGATGAAACAGCCACTTAAAGAAAGACCAAAAATTGACTTCTTCAGCTGAAAACTTCACAATAAGAACATTATCATACAAATGGAAGTGTTAATGGGAATAGACCAAGGTGAGGAAAGAATTTCAGAACTTCAAGGTTGGTTCTTCAAATCAACTTGGTCAGACAACAATAAAGCAAAAATAATTCAAAATGAATAAAACATCCAAGAAATATGGGGTTATGTAAAGAGATCAAATCTATGACTTGATTCATAAGCATTCCAGAGAGAAAAGCAGAGAGAATAAACAACTTGAAAAATATATTTGAGGAGACAGTCATGAAAGTCTTCTTCATCCCACTAGAGAGGTCAACATCCAAATCCAAATAATATGGAGAACCCTAGCCAAATGCTATGTAAGATGACCATTCCCAAGGTACATAGCCATCAGATTCACCAAGGTCAGTGCAAAAAGAAACAAACAAACAAAAGATAGAAAACAAAAATGAAAATATAAATGCAGTTAGAGAGAAGTGGCAGGTCACTTCCAAAGAGAACACCATCAGGATGACAGCAGACCTCTCAGCAGAAACCAGAGACTGCGGGCCTATTTTCAACATTAAAAAAAAAAAAAAAAAAAAAAATCCAAGAATTTTGTATCCCAGCAAACTAGGATTCATAAGCAAAAAAGAAAGAAAATTCTTCTTCTTTTCAAGCAAATGCTAAAGACATACACTTCAAGTAGAGTAGGCTTTCAGGACATCCTCAAGGGAATGCCTAACATGAATTTCAAAGAATGATACCTGTTCTCACAAAAGCACACTTAAGTGCAAGCCCACAGGCACTTTAAAGCAGCTACACAACAAAGTCTACCTAACAACCAGCTAACAACGTGATGACAGGATCAAAATCACACTTATCAATACTCACCTTGAATGACACACAGTGGTAGTCTGAATAAAAAGACAAAACCCACCCATCTGTTGTCTTCAAGGCACTCATCTACACACATACCCTCAAAGTAAATGAGCAGGTAAGATCCATCATGCTAATGGAAAACAAAGAGAACAGGAAAACAGATGTGAAACCAATGAAAATTGAGAAGGACAATGAAGGACATTACATAATAATAATGGGTACAATCAAACACTATCCTAAATGTTAGGCCTCTGAGCCAAAGCTAAGCCATCATGTCCCCTGTGACTTGCACGTACACATCCAGACTGCTGATTCCTGCCTTAGCTGATGACATTCCACCACAAAAGAAGTGAAAATGGCCTGTTACTGCCTTAACTGATGACATTGCCTTGTGAAATTCCTTTTCCTGACTCATCCTGGCTCAAAAGCTCCCCCACTGAGCACCTTGCAACTCCCCCCCACCTCTGCCCACCAGAGAACAACCCCCTTTGACTGTAACTTTCCTTTACCTACCCAAATCCTATAAAACGGCCCCACTCTTATCTCCCTGCACTGCCTCTCTTTTCAAACTCAGCCCACCTGCACGTTACGTAAACATGATTAAAAAGCTTTATTGCTCATACAAACCCTGTTTGGTGGTCTCTTCACATGGACGTGCATGACACTAACTACACATACATACAAAAATGGAACACCCTGATTTGTAGAACTTCTCCTTTTTTTTTTTTTTTTTTTTTTTTTTTTTTGAGACGGAGTCTCGCTCTGTCGCCTAGGCTGGAGTG
>NW_022306612.1:0-2117 GCF_002776525.5 Piliocolobus tephrosceles | reverse complement strand
CTGGGACACATTTAAAGCAGTGTGTAGAGGGAAATTTATAGCACTAAGTGCCCACAAGAGAAAGCAGGAAAGATCTAAAATTGACACTCTAACATCACAATTAAAAGAACTAGAGAGGCAAGAGCAAACACATTCAAAAGCTAGCAGAAGGCAAGAAATAACTAAGATCAGAGCAGAACTGAAGGAGATAGAGACACAAAAAACCCTCCAAAAAATCAATGAATCCAGGAGTTGGTTTTTTGAAAAGATCAACAAAATTGACAGACCGCTAGCAAGGCTAATAAAGAAGAAAAGAGAGAGGAATCAAATAGACGCAATAAAAAATGATAAAGGGGATATCACCACCGACCCCACAGAAATACAAACTACCATCAGAGAATACTATAAACACCTCTACGCAAATCAACTAGAAAATCTAGAAGAAATGGATAATTTCCTGGACGCGTACACTCTTCCAAGACTAAACCAGGAAGAAGTTGAATCCCTGAATAGACCAATAGCAGCCTCTGAAATTGAGGCAACAATTAATAGCCTGCCCACCAAAAAAAGCCCAGGACCAGATGGATTCACAGCTGAATTCTACCAGAGGTACAAGGAGGAGCTGGTACCATTCCTTCTGAAACTATTCCAATCAATAGAAAAAGAGGGAATCCTCCCTAACTCATTTTATGAGGCCAGCATCATCCTGATACCAAAGCCTGGCAGAGACACAACAAAAAAAGAGAATTTTAGACCAATCTCCCTGATGAACATCGATGCAAAAATCCTCAATAAAATCCTGGCAAACCGGATTCAGCAGCACATCAAAAAGCTTATCCACCATGATCAAGTGGGCTTCATCCCTGGGATGCAAGGCTGGTTCAACATTCGCAAATCAATCAACGTAATCCAGCATATCAACAGAACCAAAGACAAGAACCACATGATTATCTCAATAGATGCAGAAAAGGCTTTTGACAAAATTCAACAGCCCTTCATGCTAAAAACGCTCAACAAATTCGGTATTGATGGAACGTACCTCAAAATAATAAGAGCTATTTATGACAAACCCACAGCTAATATCATACTGAATGGGCAAAAACTGGAAAAGTTCCCTTTGAAAACTGGCACAAGACAGGGATGCCCTCTCTCACCACTCCTATTCAACATAGTGTTGGAAGTTCTGGCTAGGGCAATCAGGCAAGAGAAAGAAATCAAGGGTATTCAGTTAGGAAAAGAAGAAGTCAAATTGTCCCTGTTTGCAGATGACATGATTGTGTATTTAGAAAACCCCATCGTCTCAGCCCAAAATCTTCTTAAGCTGATAAGCAAGTTCAGCAAAGTCTCAGGATACAAAATTAATGTGCAAAAATCACAAGCATTCTTATACACCAGTAACAGACAAGCAGAGAGCCAAATCAGGAATGAACTTCCATTCACAATTGCTTCAAAGAGAATCAAATACCTAGGAATCCAACTTACAAGGGATGTAAAGGACCTCTTCAAGGAGAACTACAAACCACTGCTCAGTGAAATCAAAGAGGACACAAACAAATGGAAGAACATACCATGCTCATGGATAGGAAGAATCAATATCGTGAAAATGGCCATACTGCCCAAGGTTATTTATAGATTCAATGCCATCCCATCAAGCTACCAATGAGTTTCTTCACCGAATTGGAAAAAACTGCTTTAAAGTTCATATGGAACCAAAAAAGAGACCGCATTGCCAAGACAATCCTAAGTCAAAAGGACAAAGCTGGAGGCGTCACGCTACCTGACTTCAAACTATACTACAAGGCTACAGTAACCAAAACAGCATGGAACTGGTACCAAAACAGAGATATAGACCAATGGAACAGAACAGAGTCCTCAGAAATAATACCACACATCTACAGCCATCTGATCTTTGACAAACCTGAGAGAAACAAGAAATGGGGAAAGGATTCCCTATTTAATAAATGGTGCTGGGAAAATTGGCTAGCCATAAGTAGAAAGCTGAAACTGGATCCTTTCCTTACTCCTTATATGAAGATTAATTCAAGATGGATTAGAGACTTAAATGTTAGACCTAATACCATAAAAACCCTAGAAGAAAATCTAGGTAGTACCATTCAGGACATAGGCATGGGCAAGGA
>NW_022306611.1:0-2019 GCF_002776525.5 Piliocolobus tephrosceles | reverse complement strand
CTGTCTCTGTAGACTGCGCCTCTGGGGACAGGGCTCAGCTAAAGGAGTAGAAGCCTGTGAAACGCGAACGACTCTGTCTGACAGCTTTGAAGAGAGCAGGGGATCTCCCAACACGGAGGTTGAGATCTGAGAAGGGGCAGTCTGCCTGCTCAAGTGGGTCACTGACCCCTGAGTAGCCTAACTGGGAGACATCCCCCACTAGGGGCAGTCTGACACCCCACACCTCACAGGGTGGAGTACACCCCTGAGAGGAAGCTTCCAAAGCAAGAATCAGACAGGTGCACTCGCTGTTCAGCAATATTCTATCTTCTGCAACCTCTGCTGCTGATACCCAGGCAAACAGGGTCTGGAGTGGACCTCAAGCAATCTCCAACAGACCTATAGCTGAGGGTCCTGACAGTCAGAAGGAAAACTATCAAACAGGAAGGACACCTATATCAAAACCCCATCAGTACGTCACCATCATCAAAGACCAGTGACAGATAAAACCACAAAGATGGGGAAAAAGCAGGGCAGAAAAGCTGGAAATTCAAAAAATAAGAGCGCATCTCCTCCTGCAAAGGAGCACAGCCCATCGCCAGCAACGGATCAAAGCTGGTCAGAGAATGATTTTGATGAGATGAGAGAAGAAGGCTTCAGTCCATCAAACCTCTCAGAGCTAAAGGAGGAATTACGTACCCAGCGCAAAGAAACTAAAAATCTTGAAAAAAGAGTGGAAGAATTGACAGCTAGACTAATTAATGCAGAGAAGGTCATAAACGAAATGACAGAGATGAAAACCATGACACGAGAAATACGTGACAAATGCACAAGCTTCAGTAACCGACTCGATCAACTGGAAGAAAGAGTATCAGCGATGGAGGATCAAATGAATGAAATGAAGCGAGAAGAGAAACCAAAAGAAAAAAGAAGAAAAAGAAATGAACAAAGCCTGCAAGAAGTATGGGATTATGTAAAAAGACCAAATCTACGTCTGATTGGGGTGCCTGAAAGTGAGGGGGAAAATGGCACCAAATTGGAAAACACTCTACAGGATATCATCCAGGAGAACTTCCCCAACCTAGCAGGGCAGGCCAACATTCAAATTCAGGAAATACAGAGAACGCCACAAAGATACTCCTCCAGAAGAGCAACTCCAAGACACATAATTGCCAGATTCACCAAAGTTGAAATGAAGGAAAAAATCTTAAGGGCAGCCAGAGAGAAAGGTCGGGTTACCCACAAAGGGAAGCCCATCAGACTGACAGCAGATCTCTCGGCAGAAACTCTACAAGCCAGAAGAGAGTGGGGGCCAATATTCAACGTTCTTAAAGAAAAGAATTTTAAACCCAGAATTTCATATCCAGCCAAACTAAGTTTCATAAGTGAAGGAGAAATAAAATTCTTTACAGATAAGCAAATGCTTAGAGATTTTGTCACCACCAGGCCTGCCTTACAAGAGACCCTGAAGGAAGCCCTAAACATGGAAAGGAACAACCGGTACCAGCCATTGCAAAAACATGCCAAAATGTAAAGACCATCGAGGCTAGGAAGAAACTGCATCAACTAATGAGCAAAATAACCAGTTAATATCATAATGGCAGGATCAAGTTCACACATAACAATATTAACCTTAAATGTAAATGGACTAAATGCTCCAATTAAAAGACACAGACTGGCAAACTGGATAAAGAGTCAAGACCCATCAGTCTGCTGTCTTCAGGAGACCCATCTCACATGCAGAGACATACATAGGCTCAAAATAAAGGGATGGAGGAAGATCTACCAAGCAAATGGAGAACAAAAAAAAGCAGGGGTTGCAATCCTAGTCTCGGATAAAACAGACTTTAAACCATCAAAGATCAAAAGAGACAAAGAAGGCCATTACATAATGGTAAAGGGATCAATCCAACAGGAAGAGCTAACTATCCTAAATATATATGCACCCAATACAGGAGCACCCAGATTCATAAAGCAAGTCCTTAGAGACTTACAAAGAGACTTAGACTCCCATACAATAATAATGGGAGACTTCAACAC
>NW_022306609.1:0-2375 GCF_002776525.5 Piliocolobus tephrosceles | reverse complement strand
TTCATCAGACCCGAGATGCCCCCTGGTTGAGCACATCTGGCCTATGAACAAATAAGGGGAAGGAATGGTTCCAAAGATTGTACTATGCTCACTCCACCATCCCCTCTGAAACTATCCTGACTTCCTGAGCCCTGGGTCAGAAGCTGTTTCTTTGTACCTCTAGGCTTTGCCTCACAGCCTAAATCCTGCCCCATTTCCTACATCTTGTAAATTTTCACAAAACCTGTAGAGCCTAGATCTTCATTCCTGACAGGCCAAAGGGAGATACACCAGAATTCTGTCCCTCTGAGACTGCAGGACATCTCAGCTTCCATCAACATGAAATTTTGCATCAAATACAGTTACTACAGGTCCACCTCACAATGAGTAGTGGAAGTTGAGACAACATCTCAGACCCTGTACAGTTTTTGGCCAAGCTCATTTAGTTTGGCAATGCTTTTACTCTATAAGTCAGTTGTGAAAAAACTTAGGATTCATATTATTTAGTCTTTTAATCAGTCTTATTATTTTCAATGTATTTGCTACACTTTAGCTTAATATTTCTGATAAACTTTGATGCAAAATTCTCAATATAGTAGTGGCAAACCAAATCCAGCAATACATCAAAAAGCTTATCCACCAAGATCAAGTCGGCCTCAACCCTTGGGTGCAAGGCTGGTTCAACATATGCAAATCAATAAAAGTAATTCACCACATAAACAGAATTAAAGACAAAAACCCCATGATTATTTCAGTTGACTCAGAAAAGGTCTTTGATAAAATTCAACATTCTTTTATATTAAAAACTCTCATGAAACTAGGTATTGATGGAACATGTCTCAAAATAATAAGAGCCATTTATGACAAACCCACAGTCAATATCATATTGAATAGGCAAAAGCTAGAAGCATTCCATTTGGAAATTGGCACAAGGCAAGGATGCCCTCTCTCACCACCACTCCTATTCAATATAGTGTTGGAAGTTCTGGCCCAGGCAATCAGGCAAGAGAAAGAAATAAAGCATATTCAAACAGGAAAAGAGGAAGTTGAACTGTCTTTTTTTGCATATGACATGATCCTATATCTATAAAACCCCATCACCTCAGCCCAAAAGATTCTTAAGCTACAAGCGACTTCAGCAAAGTCTCAAGATACAAAATCAGTGTGCAAAAATCTCAAGCATTCTTATACACCAACAATAGACAAGAAGAGAGCCAAATGACAAATGAATTCCCATTTACGATTGCTACAAAGAGTATAAAATACCTAGGAATACAGCTAACAAGGCGAGTGAAGGACCTCTTCAAGGTGAACTACAAACCACTACTCAAGGAAATAAGAGAGGACACAAACAAATGGGAAAACATTCCATGCTCATGGGTAAGAAGAATCAATATCATGAAAATGGCCATAGTTCCCAAACTAATTCATAGATTCAATGCTACTCCCATAAACTACCATGGACATTCTTTACAAAATTAGAAAAAACTACTTCAAAATTCATATGGAATGAAAAAAGAGCCCATATGCCCAGGACAATCCTAAGCAAAAATAACAAAGCTGGAGGAATCATGCTACCTGACTTCAAACCATATTACAAGGCTACAATAACCCAAACAGCATGGTACTCGTGCAAAACAGACACATACAACAAAAGAATGGAATAGAGATATCAGAAATAAGACTGCACATCTACAACCATTTTATTTTGGATGAAAACAAGCAATGGGGAAAGGATTCCCTATTTAATAATAAATGCTGCTGGAAAAACTGGCTAGACATATGCAGAAAACTGAAACTGGACCCCTTCCTTATACCTTATACAAAAATGAACTGAAAATGGATTAAATACTTAAATGTAAAACCCAAAACTATAAAAATCCAACCCCATATAAAAGTGGGCAAAAACTGGGTGCAGTAGCTCATGCCTGTAATCTCAGAAGTTTGGGAAGGTGAGGTGGGCAAATAACTTGAGGCCAGGAGTTCAAGATCAGCCTGGCCAACCTGGTGAAACTCAGTCTCTACTAAAAATACAATAAATTAGCCAGATGTGGTGGCAGGTGTCTGTAATCCCAACTACTCAGGAGGCTGAGACAGAAGAATCTCCTGAATCTGGGAGGCAGAGGTTGCAGTGACCCGAGATTGTGCCACTGAACTCTACCCTGGGTGACACAGCAAGACTCTGTCTTAAAAAGTGAAAATAAAAATATTTTTAAATGTGGGCAAAGGATATGAACAGACACTTCTCAAAAGAAGACATTTATGCAACCAACAAACATATGAAAAAAAAGCCCAACGTTACTGATCATTAGAGAAATACAAATCAAAACCACAGTGAGATGCCATCTCATGCCAGTCAGAATGGAGATTATTAAAAAGTCAAGAAACAACAGATG
>NW_022306608.1:0-3331 GCF_002776525.5 Piliocolobus tephrosceles | reverse complement strand
ACTTGGGTGGATGACCCAAGGTTGGGAGTTCAAGACCAGCCTAACCAACATGGAAAAACCCCGTCCCTACTAAAAATACAAAATCAGCCTGGTGTGGTGGCACATGCCTGTCATCCAAGCTACTTGGGAGGCTGAGGCAGGAGAATCACTTGAACCTGGGAAGCAGAGGTTGTGGTGAGCCGAGATGGCGCCATTGCACTGCAGCCTGGGCAAGAAGAGCAAAACTCTGTCTCGAAAAAAAAAAAAAAAAAACCAGCAACAACAACAAATGACATGACCTTGAACAATTTTCTTAACTTTTCTAAGCCTCTATCTTCATCTTCAATAAAATAATTTTACCTCCAAGATTGCATTAAATGGAATCCCACATGAAAAACAGCTGACAAATATTAGAGGCCCAACAGCTGTGCGCTCCTACTGCCGCCCCACTTTACCACAAAGGAGAAGCACAAGACATCCAGAAAAAGCCTGTTGATCCCTACACCTCAGCATCCTGTGTTCACACAAGGTGCAGTGGGATCCAGACTTGCCGGGGTCACCCAAATACAAGACACGTTTTGATTTTTCAACTTATGTACACACCACTTCTAACGTTCACCATGTATGATCCATAATTTAGAAGAGATTTTGTACACTACCCCGTGGTTCTATTTTAGCAGACTTAGATGTGCTATAATAGCTCACTCTGTTAAGCCCTCTTCAGTATCAAAAACAAAACTTTAATCTGTAACACGGTTATCAGCAGTGAAAGTGGAAAAGGTACCTATGAGTCAAAATGACCCTCTGCCCCGCCCCGCCCCACCCCACAAAAAGCTGTTCAGGAGTATTTGGGCTGGTTATGAGAATGCTGTCTGTATTCCCAGGGACAGACAAATGCCTACCCTGGTTAGAAGCTGCGCTGCTCAGCCTTCAGGGTAGAAAGCTCCCCACACCCTCTACCCAAGGAGAAGAGAAGCAAATGGGGTGGCCAGGCTCCAGGACGTGGACTGTTTAGTGTGGTTTCTGCAGTCCAGGTCACCGCCATGGGTGAAGCTTTTCCTTCCTTCTTTTCCACCCAAGTGCCCAAGGTCCTACGGCTGCTATAGGGCCTCTTCCCTAGGATGAGTCAGCCCAGCTATTCCCCTTCCCTCTTTTTTTTTTTTTTTTTTTTGAGATGGAGACTCACTCTGTCACCTAAGTGGGAGTTCAGTGGTGCAATCTTAGCTCACTCCCACCTCTGCCTCCCGGGTTCAAACAATTCTCCTGCCTCGGCCTCCCAAGTACCTGAGATTACAAGCACCCAACACCATGCCAAGCTAATTTTTATATTTTTAGTAGAGACAGTTTCAACTTGTTGGCCAGGCTGCTCTCGAACTCCCGACCTCAGGTGATCCACCTGCCTTGGCCTCCCAAAGTGCTGGGATTACAGGCATGAGCCACCGCATCTGGCCGAGTCAGCCCAGCAATACTGACTTTTTGTTCTGGCAAAATTACTGTCTTCCACGTCTACCTTCCAAGTAGCTAAATCAGAGATCTGGCCTTGGGGCAGGCTTGAAGAATCCCTGTTTTGGGTCCTCGAGAGGTCCCACCAGGGTCTGGGACAATTCCAAGACTTGTGCCCTTAAAAAGGAAAGAAACCTCACATACATGGCTCTCACAGAGCTCAGGCAGACCTCAGGCAAGGCTTGGCAGGCGGCCCTAAGGTTTGGGTGTGCCATCTATGATAACAGCCAAGAGATCTGAAGCCAGCTGTCTGGGTTCAAACCTCAATTCCAACACCACTGGCTGTGTGATGTTAGACGACGTCCCCAGCCTCTCTGTGGTTCAGTTTCCTCACTGTAAAAGGGCCACAATAATAGAGCTGCTCTAAAAATTAAGTGAATTAGTGCGTAAAAGGTATTTAGAACAATGCTTGGCACATGGGGGAGTTTAACAGACACGTATTGAACAGAGTAACTTAGCAATTACTAAATACACTCATGCAGGCCAGGCGTGGTGGCTCACACCCGTAATTCCAAAACTTTGGGAGGCTGAGGCGAGAGGGTCACTTGAGCCCAGGAGTTTGAGACTAGCATGGGCAACACAGCAATATTCCATCTCTAAAAATAAAACATACATGTATATATACACTCATACATTCACAGTGCATTTATAATATGCAAAATAGCTGGAATACAGACTTAACTATTCACAATGGTTACTTCTAGAGAAGGGGGAATGCAAATTTCAGATTTTTACCCCACACATATATTCTTGTATTATCTGAAATATTGAAGCAAATTGTACGTATAAATTTGCCCCAAAACACACAGCAGAACAATGTAGTTTTGACTCAAAAATCTTCAAATCACGATGGAATTGTCTTGTGAAAGTAAAGTTAGAGAGATGAAAAGTCTCCCTCCAACATAAATACTCTTTCATATGACCTATATGACACAAACCAATGCAGACATCCCAATCCTTTCCCTACTGTCATGAGAAGTTTTCAGTGAACTGCATTCCCCTTTACAAACTAGATGATAGTTACAGTTACCAGGCAAGAACGTGGAACTAGTTCTGCTTTTTCAAAGGCCAATGTTCCTCACATAATAGCAATGCATTCTTCAACCGGTCAACTGCCCACAACACCTGAGGTGACAGACGCAAAGTGCTTGGCACTTACTTACTCCTACCGGTTTATTACAAAGAAGAGAACACAGGAACAGCCAAATGCAAGAGACGCACAGAGCACACCATGGGGCAGAGAGGTCGGGGCTCCCATGCCATCCCTGGAAGTGCCACCTCCCCAGCACGAGTTCACCAAACCAGAAGCTCTCCAAACCCAATATTTAGAGGGATTTATGGAGTTTTAAACAGACATGATTAAGTCATTGGCCACCCGTGACTAGCTCAATCTCCAGCCTGTCTCGTCTCCCCTCCCAGAGGTAGGGGTGAGGCTGATACATCCAACTCTTTAATCATGACTCATCTTTCTGGCAACCGGCCCTGATCGTGAACCTGTCCAGGGGCCCGAAGCCACCTGTCATCTCATTATCATACAAAAGACACTCCTATCACCCCAGAGATTCCAAAAGTCTTAGAAGCTCTTGTGTCAGGTATTGAAACCTAAGACCAAATATTACAACCAATGATGTTCCTATCGCTCAGGAAGTTACAATGGTTTAGAAGCTCCGGGCCAAAAACCAGGAAGAATACTAAATAGATACACTATTGTACTATGTATCCCACTATCGTGATAATTTTTTTTTGAGACAGAGTCTACCTCTGTTGCCCAGTTTGGAGTGCAGTGGTGCGATCTCAGCTCATGGTGCGATCTCAGCTCACTGCAACCTCCACCTCCCAGGTTCAAGCA
>NW_022306607.1:0-10733 GCF_002776525.5 Piliocolobus tephrosceles | reverse complement strand
ATGTTTAAAACTAACTATATTTTAACTCCATTACCCCCAACATTTTGACTTTTTGTTGTCTCAATTTACATATTTTAATATTGTCTATCTCTGAACAGGTTTCTCTATTTTTGGTTTTGATAATATTTGTCTTTTAGGCTTCATATTAGAGATAGGAGTGGATTGCATCTCACAAAATACAGCATTAGAGTATTATAAGGTGGTCTATTTAGTTAAGTTTTTCTGCAGGATTTATACCTCTAAATATCTTTTTGCAATGCGTTTTTTTTTCTTTCAGATTGAAGCACACTCTTTAGTATTTCTTGGAAGGTGGGTCTGCTGGTGATAAATTCTCTCAACTACTTGTCTGTGAAAAATTTTCTCCCTCCTTTATATTTGAAGACCAGCTTTGCTGGATACAGTATTTTTGAATGGTAGTGTTTTATTTGTCTTTTTTTCTCTCAGTACTTTGAAAATGTTATCCCATTATCCGTATGATTTCCATTGAGATATCTGTTGCCACATTAATTGGAGCTCCTTTATGGGTTATTTGCTTCTTTTATCTTGCTACCTTTTGGATCCTTTCTTTGTCCTTGACTTTGAAGGGTTTGATTACTAGTCCAAGAAATCTGCCTTGGTCTACTCTTAATTAGGATGAATGTCTTTGGTATTCTCTGATCTTCTTGTATCTGGATATTTATATCATTCTCAAGTTTTGGAAAGGTTTTGTCATTATATCTTTGAATAAGCTTTCTTTTCCTTCTTCTTGCTAAATTCCCTCTTGAATATCAATTATCCTTAGTTCTGGCCTTTTTGAGGTATTTTTCTATATTCTTTAGACAATCTATACTGTTTCCCTTTTTATTCTTTTGTCACTTTTTTCCCCTATGAGTTTTCAGATATCCTAATTTTGAGCTCACTGATTCTTCTTCTTAATTCATTTTGATATTGGAGGCTTTTAATATGTTTGCCAGTTTAGCAATTGTATTCTTCAGTTCTAAGAATTCTGCTTGATATTTTAATATTATTTTAATATTGTTGCTAAATTTCTCAATAAATGTATGAATTGCTTTTCTGTGTTATCTTGGAGATCACTGAGTTTCCTTAAAATGGCTACTTTCAATATTTGGTCATAGAGCTCACATATCACAATCTTGTAAGGGTTAGTCACTGCCTCCTTGTTTCGTTAATTGGAGGTGGTCTTTTTTGTCTGGTTTATTTTGATTTTTCACTTGGATAGGTTTGCTTAGTCTTTGTAATTTACCAGTTGAGTTTCTTTATTTTACCTCCTGCTGGGTCTCTGTCTCCTTTTTGACATTAGACGTATGTTTCACCCAGGTTTGCTTTGGCTCTAGTAACTGATGAGAGTACTGCCTGTTTCAAATGGTAGAAGTCCCTAAGGAGATATCCCAGTAGTGTGGGAAGGCTGGCTAATGGTTCATGCCCAGGGGAAATAAGGAGTGTACCTTCTATAGCACAGTGCTTCTGAAAAGACTATCTGATTTGGTGTATCTTTTTACCTATTTATAGAGCAAAGTTTTAGGGCTGGGGATAGTAATCGCATTCTCTGCCTGGCAGGTAAAGGTTTCCTGCCAGGGAACCAAGATGGTTGGAAAGCTGGTTGTCATAAGATAATTACTTGTAGAAATTGTGAGTCAGGGGAAAACGCTTGCACACTTGGTGCCAAGCAGATTGGAGGCTTGATACCACAAATATGACAATCCAATTATTTTACCATCTCCTTGGAGATTTCACTTCACTGTGTCTGTGGGAACTGTCTCATCCTCATATTTCAGATTTGTTTTATTGCTGGTGATAATGCGTCTGGAACTGGTGGGTTCTTGGTCTCACTGACTTCAAGAATGAAGCCACGGACCCTCGCGGTGAGTGTTACAGTTCGTAAAGATGGTGTGTCCGGAGTTGATTCCTTCAGATGTTCAGATGTGTCTGGAGCTTCTTCCTTCTGGTGGGTTCGTGGTCTGGCTGAGAGGAGTGAAGCTGCAAACCTTGGCAATGAGTGTTGCAGCTCTTAAAGGTGGGGCATCTGGAGTTGTTCATTCTTCCTAGTGAGTTCGTGGTCTTGCTGGCTTCAGGAGTAAAGCTGGAGACCTTTGCCATGAATATTACAGCTCTTAAAGGCAGCATGGACCCAAAGAGTGAGCAGCAGCAAGATTTATTATAAAGAGCGAAAGAATCGAGCCTCCATAGTGTGGAAGGGGATCCAGGAGGGTTGCCTCTGGCTGACTGAGGCAGCCTGCTTTTATTTTCTTATCTGACCCCACCCACATACTGCTGCTTGGTCCATTTTACAGAGAGTTGATTGGTCCATTTTGACAGAGTGCTGATTGGTGCATTTACAATCCCTGAGCTAGACACAGAGTGCTAGACAGAAAAGTCTTCCAAGTCACTACTAGGTTAGCTAGACAAAGAGTACTGATTGGTGTATTTACAAACCCTGGGCTAGACCCAGAGTGCTGATTGGTGTATTTACAAATCCTGAGCTAGACACAGAGTGCTGATTGGTACATTGACAATCCTTTAGCTAGACACAGAGTACTAGACAGAAAAGTACTCCAAGTCCCCACTAGGTTAGCTAGATACAGAGTACTGACTGGTGTATTTACAAACCCTGAGCTAGACACAGAGTGCTGACTGGTACATTTACTATCCCTTAGCTAGACATAAAAGTTCTCCAAGTCCCCACTAGACTCAGGAACCCAGCTGGCTTCATGTAGTGGAGCCCACACCAGGGCTGCAGGCGGAGCTGCCTGCCAGTCCCAGCTGTGCCTGCACCCCTCAGCCCTTGGGCAGTCATGGGACTGGGAGTCAAGGAGCAGGGGGCGGTGCCCATCAGAGAGGCTCCGGGCGCAGGAGCCCACTGAGGAGGGAGGGGCTTGGACATGGCAGGCTGCAGGTTGGGAGCCCTTCCCTGTGGGGAGGTGGAGAGGTGGCTGAGGCCCGGTGAGAATTCAAGCATGGTGCATGCGGGCTGGCAATGCTGGGGGACCCGGCGCAACCTAGGCAAGTGCTGGTCTGGGTGCTAAGTCCCTCACTGCCCTGCGCTGGCAGTGCCGGCGGCCACCACAAGCAGAGGGAGGCCCCCACAGTGCAGTGGTGGGCTGAAGGGCTCCTCAAGCGCAGCCAGAGTGGACGCCAAAGGTGAGGAGGCACTGTGAGGACTGCTAGCACATTGTCACCACTCAATAATATTAGTGCTGGATATTTGTTTTTGATGATCTGTGGTGGGGAATAAAGCCAATTTGCATATATCCTGCTACTTTGGAACTTGAAAGTTCCAGTATCTTCATAAAATAAGATAATATAAATGTTTTAAGAAAATTCTCAGGTTACCTTTTAGATAACATTCAGAAGACATTTAGATTTTTAAGAAATAAAAGTTTTATTTTTTGTACCATAGAAAATCATTCTCATTTTTTTCTATAGGCACTGAGAAATATTTCATAAGAGCAATTAGTTTTGTTTTGAATTTTGAGTTCATGAAACATGTTTTGTCATTTCAGTGGCTAAAACTTACTTGATATAGAACATCCTAATTGATGTCTTACGAAGAACATTTTTTCTTAAATTTAACTTTCATATTGTGAGTCCCTCCCTCCCTCAGGAGGGAAACAAAAGAGTGGAATATGTGTCTGGTCTTCTGATTTTCCAAAAGGCTGTCTAAAGAACTGGTTTCTGTCTTGCCTGACTTAGAGTATTGACAAGGAGACAGCATACTTTGGATAACTTGGGCCACTGAGAATAAAAGAGTAGAGGGAGACTTGTTGCTGCAGCACCACAGAACCTGCAGTACTGCGGGCAAACACAGAAATAACCAGAGATTACCAGCTCTTAAAAAGAAAACTAGCAGCTCCCTCTGTTTGGGGTTACATGCATAGACTTGGAGAAGCTTCAACCCCCCCACCAAGAGGTTTTATAGGTCCCCAGAATCTCTAGTCAGATTGCCTGTTAAAGATGTTACCAAGTATGAAGCTAGCCCATAAGAACTTGCAGAAGAATATATTTTTCTAACACATAAATCTAGGTGACCAAAAGTACAAGGCAAATGAGACAAAACAGCAACAACAAACAAACCAGAGAATCAAAGCTTAGCAAAAAAACAGCAAGAACAAAAATCTCTGGGAACTAATCCCCCAAAAATGGAGATCTCTGAATTACCTGACAAATAATTCAAAATATTTATTGTTTAAAAAAATTCCATAATCTACAAGAGAATGCAGATGAGCAATTAAACAAAATCAGGAAAATAATTTAAAAACAAAATAAGATCATTAAAAAAGAAATAGAATATATGCAAAAGAACCAAATTCTGAAGCCGAAGAATACAATAAGTGAATTGAAAGCTTTACTAGGAGTCAAACGCAGAATAGCAGAAATCAGTGAACGTGAAGATAATTCATCTAAAATTATTACATCAGAGAAGAATACTTTTCTTTAGTAGAAAAGTAAAGAAAGCTTAAATAATTTTTTACTTTCAAGCCAACCAATATATCCATTATGAAAATTTCAGAAGCCAGAAAAGAACAGAATGATTATGTGAAGAAATAATGATCAGAAAGTTCAGAAAGGAATGGACATTCAAATTCAAAATTCAAAAAAAAAAAAAAAGTAAATAGGATAAATACACAGAGATTCATACCTAGGAACATTATCATCAAATTCACAAACTTCAAAAGACAAATAGAATTTGAAATTAGCAAGAGAAAGGTGACTCATAACATAAAAGAAAGCTTCTATATAAGTATCAGCAGGTATCTCAGCAGAATAATTTCAGGCTAGAGGAAGTGAAATATTCAAAATGCTGAAAGAAAAAAATAAATTTTATACTGAAAATAGTATATCCAGCAAAACTGTTATTCAGAGAAAAGGGGAAAATGAATACTTTCTTAGGTAAACAAAACCTGAGAGAGTTCATCACCACTGCACTTTTATTATAAGAAATGCTAATGGCAGTCTTGCAATCTGAAGTAAAGGGGAACTAGACGGAAACACGAAGTCTCTTGAAAATATAAAGCTCACTACTACAGGTAAATATGTAGACAAATACAGAATACTGTATTATTGCCATAGTGGTGCATAAAACATTTTTAATTTTTATATAGAATTTGAAAGACAAAGGCATAAAAAGAACTTACTCTAAATGTGTTATTAGAAGTACTTCATATATAGATATAATTTATGGTATCAATAAAATGGGAGTGAAGATATATGAAAGGAAATGTTTTTTGTGTATGATTGAAGATTTTTTTTGCTCAAAATAGTTATATATATATATATATATATTATTTATTTATTTATCTATCTATCTATTTATTTATTTATTTAAGATGGAGTCTCACTCTGTCGCCCAGGCTGGAGTGCAGTGGCGCAATCTTGCCTCACTGCAAGCTCCGCCTCCCAGCTTCGTGTAAGTCTCCTGTCTCAGCCTCCCAAGTAGCTGGGACTACAGGCGTCTGCCGCCACGCCGGGCTATTTTTTTTTTTTTTTTTTTTTTTTTTGTAGAATCTGGGTTTCAGTGTGTTAGCCAGGATTGTCTCGATCTCCTGACCTCGTGATCCGCCTGCCTCAGCCTTCCAAAGTGGAGGGAATACAGGCGTGAGTCACCGCACCGAGCCCAAAATAGTTATAACTTTTAGATGTTTTATGTAATCTCCATAGTAGACCCAAAGACAATATCTATAGATGATAATAGATGATACACAAAAGGAAACGATAAATCAAAACACGAGAAGACAAAAAAATCAGTATGGCACAAAGAAAGGCAGCTGGAGAACCAAATAAGAACAAAAGAAATATATATATATATAAATGCAGTAGTAAGTTCTTTCTTAAAATTAGTAATTACTTGGAATGTAAATCAATTAAACTCTTTCATCAAAAGAAAGACAGTGGCTGAATGAATTTTAAAAGAAGATGTATTCTTTCTATAAGAGACTCATCTTAAACATAATAACACATGGAGTCCGAAAGTGAAAGAATGGGGGAAAAGTTCCTGCAAATCATAACCAAAAGAGAGCAGGGATGGTTATACTTATAATATAAAAATAAACTTTAGTTCAAAACAATCACAGGGGACAAAGAGTGACGTTATATAATGAGAAATGAAGAAATACACCAGAAAATATAACAATTATAAATGTATCTATATCTACAATTCAAGCAACCAAAATATAAGAAGCATATATTGGCAGAATATAAAAATGGAGGAGATAGTGACAAAGTAATAGTAGGATAATTCAATATCTAACTTTGAATAATGGCTAGAGCAACCTGATAGAAGACTAATAAAGAAACAGAAGATGAGAACAATATAGACAAAATGGACCCAACAGACATATACAAAACCTCCACCCAACAGTATCAGAATATACATTCATCTCAAGTATACATGAAACTTTCTCAGAGATGGACCATGTTAGACCACCAAACACATCTTAACAAGTTTAAGTATTTTGCATAAGTATCTAATCTGATCCCAGTGGAACCAAACTAGAATTCAATTGCAGTATGAAAACTAGAAATGTACAGGTATTTGAAAGTTAAATGAAGCCCTCTTAAATAACCAATGAATCAAAGAAAAAAATAACAACACAATTGGAAATTATCTTCAGACAAGTAAAAACAAAAATACAATAAACCAAAACATATGGGTTTAAGAAAAAAGTAGTACTAAGAAGGGAACTATATTATAGTAAATGGTTACATTCAAAACAACAATTTCAAATCCAGAATTTACTTCACATTTCAATAAACTATAAAACAACATCTATCTGTACCCATAGTTAGAAGAAGGGAAACAAATATGAGAGCAGTCATAAATGAAAGAATGGAAAAAAATGAAGGTTTTTAAATGTAATTTTTACTTTAGATTCTGCGGTACATGTGTAGGTTTGTTACGTGGGTGTATTATGTAATGCTGAGGTGTGGGAAATGAATGATTCTGCCACCCAGATAGTGAGCATAGTAACTAAGTTACACCAGCCTTGTCCCACTTCCTCCATCCTGACTATAGTGGTCCCCAGTGTCTGTTGTTGCCATCTGTATGTCTAGGAGTGCCCAATCTTTAGCTCCCACTTATAAGTGAGACCAGGCAGTATTGGGTTTTCTGTTCCTTAATTAATTCATTTAGAATAATAGCCTCCAGTTGCATCTATATTGCTGTAAGCAACATAATTTGGTTATTTTTAATTGTTTCCCAGTATTTCATAGTGTATATGTACCACATTTTCTTTATTCAATCCACCGTTGATGGGCAACTAGGTTAATTCCATGTCTTTACTATTGTGAATTGTGCTGTGATGAACATGCGAGTCCAGTTCAGTGTCTCTGTGGTAGAATAATTAATTTTATTTTGGATATATATCTAGTAATTGGATTGCTGGGTCAAATGGTAGTTCGATTTTAAGTTGTTTGAGAAATTCCCAAACTAGCTTCTATAATGGCTGAACTAACTACCTACATTGTAACCAGCAGTGTATAAGCATTCCCTTTTATCTGCAATTCCATCAACATTTTTAAAATTATACTTTAAGTTCAAGGGTACGTGTGCATAACGTTCAGGTTTGTTACATATGTATACATGTGTATACATGTGCCATGTTGGTCGCTGCACCCATTAACTCGTCATTTACCTTAGGAATATCTCCTAATGCTATCACTCCCCACTTCCCCCACCCCATGACAGGCCCCAGTGTGGGATGTTCCCCTTCCTGTGTCCAAGTGTTCTCATTGTTCAATTCCCACCTATGAATGAGAACGTGCGGTGTTTGGTTTTCTGTTCTTGCGATAGTTTGCTGAGAATGATGGTTTCCAGCTGCATCCATGTCCCTACAAAGGACATGAACTCATCCATTTTTAAGGCTGCATAGTATTCCATGGTATATATGTGCCACATTTTCTTAATCCAGTCTTTCATTGATGGACATTTGGATTAGTTCCAAGTCTTTGCTATTGTGAATAGTGCCACAATAAACATACGTGTGCATTTGTCTTTATAGCAGCATGATTTATAATCCTTTGGGTATATCCCCAGTAATGGGATGGTTGGGTCAAATGGTACTTCTATTTCTAGATCCTTGAAGAATTGCCACACTGTCTTCCACAATGGCTGAACTAGTTTACAGTCCTACCAACATTGTAAAAGTGTTCCTATTTCTTCACATCCTCCCCAGCACCTGTTGTTCCCTGACTTTTTAAATGATCACCATTCTAACTGGTGTGAGATGGTATCTCATTTTGGTTTTGATTTGCATTTCTCTGAAGATAAGCAGTTTTTCATGTGTCTGTTGGCTGCATAAATATCTTCTTTTGAGAAGTGTCTGTTCATATCCTTTGCCCACATTTTGCTGGGGTTGTTTGTTTCTTGTAAATTTTTTTGAGTTCTTTGTAGGTTCTGGATATTAGCCCTTTGTCAGATGAGCAGATGGCAAAAATTTTCTCCCATTCTGTAGGTTGCCCGTTTACTCTCATGGTAGTTTCTTTTGCTGTGCAGAAGCTCTTTAGTTTAATTAGATCCCAATGGTCAATTTTGGCTTTTGTTGCCATTGCTTTTGGTGTTTTAGACATGAAGTCCTTGCCCATGCCTATGTGCTGAATGGTATTTTTGAGGTTTACTTTTAGGGTTTTTACGGTTTTAGGTCTAACATTTAAGTCTCTAATCCATCTTGAATTAATTTTTGTGTAAGGTGTAAGGAAGGAATCCAATTTCAGCTTTCTACATACGGCTAGCCAGTTTTCCCTTCACCATTTATTAAATAGGGAATCCTTTCCCCATTTCTTGTTTTTGTCAGGTTTGTCAAAGATCAGATGGTTGTAGATGTGTGGTGTTATTTCTGAGGATTCTGTTCTGTTCCATTGGTCTCTATCTCTGTTTTGGTACCAGTACCATGCTGTTTTGGTTACTGTAGCCTTGTAGTATAGTTTGAAGTCAAGTAGCATGATGCCTCCAGATTTCTTCTTTCGACTTAGGACTGTCTTGGCAATGCGGGCTCTTTTTTGGTTCCATATGAACTTTAAAGTAGTTTTTTCCAATTCTGTGAAGAAAGTCATCAGTAGTTTGATGGGGATGGCATTGAATCTGTAAATTACCTTGGACAGTATGGCCATTTTCATGATATTGATTATTCGTATCCATGAACATGGAATATTCTTCCATTTGTTTGTGTCCCCTTTTATTTTCTTGAGCAGTGGTTTGTAGTTCTCCTTGAACAGGTCCTTCACATCCCTTATAAGTTGGATTCCTAGGTATTTTATTGTCTTTGACGCAATTGTGAATGGGAGTTCATTAATGATTTGACTCTCTGTTTGTCTGTTAATTGTGTATAAGAATGCTTGTGACTTTTGCACATTGGTTTTGTATCCTGAGATTTTCCTGAAATTGTTTGTCAGCTTAAGGAGATTTGGGCTGAAACGATGGGGTTTTCTAAATATACAATCATGTCATCTGCAAACAGGGACAATTTGACTTCCTCTTTTCCTAATTGAATACACTTTATTTCTTTCTCCTGCCTGATTGCCCTGTCCAGAGCTTCCAACACTATGTTGAATAGGAGTGGTGAGAGAGGGCATTTATTTATTTAGTTTTTAGTAATAGCCAGTCTGACTGGTGTGAAGTGTTTTGGCCTTGCATTTCTCTGACGATTTGTGATGTAGACTATTTTTTTCATGTTTGTCAGCCACTTGTATGTCTTCTTTTGAGAAGTATCCGTTATGCCTTTTGTCTGTTTTTTGTTGGGGTTAGTGTTTTTAATTTTTCTTGTTGATTTGAATTTCTTATAATTGCAGACCTTTGTTGGATTTTTAGTTTGCAAATATTTTCTTACAATCTCTAGATGGCCTGTTTACACTGTTGGTAGTTTATTTGGCTGTGCAGAAGTTCTTTAATTTAATTAGATCCCCGTTGTTAATTTTTGTTTTAGTTGCAATAGTTTTTGAAGACTTAGTTATGAATTGCTTTTCAAGGCTTATGTCCACAATGGTGTTTCCTATATTTTCTTCTTGGATTCTTATAGTTTGAGTTCTCACATTTAAATCTTTAATCCATCTTTATTTAATTGTTGTATATGGTGAAAGGTAGTCATCCAGTTTCATACTTTTGCATATGTTTAGCCTGCTATCCCAGAGTAATGTATTGGATAGGGAGTGTTTTCTGCATTGCTTTTTGTTGTTGTTGTTGTGTTCAGATCAATGGCTAAAGCTCAGATGGCTAGAGATGTGCAGCTTTTTTTCTGGGTTCTTTATTCTGTTCTGTTAGTTTATGTGTCTGTTTTTGTACCAGCACTGTACTGTTTAGGTTACCATAGACTTATGGTATAGCTTGAAGTTGGGTAATGTGATGTCTCTGGCTTTCTTCCCTTTGCTTAGGATTCCTTTTGTCATTTAGGATTTTATAGTCCCACATTAATTTTAGAATTCTTTTTGTAATTCTATTAAAAATAACATTGATAGTTTGATAGAAATTGTGCTAAATTTGTAGATTGCTTTGGGCAGTGTGGCAATTTTCATGGTATTGGTTTTTCCAATTGATGAGCATGTAAGATTTTTCCATTTGTTTGTGTAATCTATGATACCTTTGAGCAGCATTTTAGAGTTCTCCTTGCAGAGATCTTTCACCTCCTTGGTTAGGTGTATTTCTAGGTATTTTGCTTTTTTATGGATTTTGTATATGGGATTGCATTCTTGATTTTGTGTCCAGAGTTGGTTCCTGCCACTGAGTTTGTGGTCTCGCTGACTTCAAG
>NW_022306606.1:5724-11572 GCF_002776525.5 Piliocolobus tephrosceles | reverse complement strand
TGTTAGCCAGGATGGTCTCGATCTCCTGACCTCGTGATCCACCCGTCTCGGCCTCCCAAAGTGCTGGGATTACAGGCTTGAGCCACCGCGCCCGGCCTGCACTTTTTCTTTTCTTTTTTTTTTTTTTGAGACAAGAGTCTTGCTTTGTTGCCTAGTCTAGAATGCAGCAGCTCGATCTCGGCTCACTGCAGCCTCTACCACCCAGGTCCAAGTGATTCTCCTGCCTCAGCCTCCTGAGTAGCTGGGACTACAAGTGCCTGCCACCACACCCAGCTAATTTTTGTGTTTTTAGTAGAGGTGGTGTTTCACTGTGTTGGCCAGGCTGGTCTCGAACTCCTGACCCCAGATGATCCACCCACCTTGGCCTCCCAAAATTCTGGGATTATAGGCAGGAGCCACTGTGCCTGGCAGAATAGTCTTTAAGTATTGAGAAACTGTCAAGCTCATCATAGTGATTACATGCTTTTCAAAATTCTGTTTTTCACTTGAGAGCTTGATTTTTATCATTGGTAATAAACCTATATTGTTCAAGGGTCAGCTGCGTTCTTTGTTTATGATGTAAGTGGGTTCATCTGTCACAGCTTGCCTCTATTCCACATGGTTTTGGCTGGGCTCACTCATTTGTGATCAGTTGGCATGTTAGCTAGGGGCTGGTTGGACCAGGATAGCCTCATTCATATGTCTAGCATTGGGCTAAAGCTGTCCTCTAGGTTGGTATGGCCTCTTGCAGGCTGGTTTGGCTTCTTTGCATGATGGTTAGATTCCAAGAGGTTTTGAGTGGAAACTGAATGGCCTCTTGAGGCCTGGGTTCAGTGGTCGCAGTGTCATTCGTGCTGCACTCTGATGGTTAAAGCAAGTCACAAGGCCAGCTCAGATTCAAGGGGTGGGGAAATGAACTGCACTTTTTTTTTTTTTTTTTTTTTTTGAGATGAACTGCACTTCTTGATGGGAATTGCTACACATAATTGTGGTCATGTTAAACGTGGGCATAGTTCTTTATTGTTTCTCTTTTTCCCCTTCCCTTTCTCTCTTTCATTCTTTTTAAATGAAATGGATGTTTTCTGCTTGTTTTTATTGCCCTAACTTGTCTGTCTTTTTGAAGTTCGTGTTAGAACAAAGCTTACTTACTTAAAAATTTCTGTGATTATTTGGTGTGCCTCGGGACTGATCTTTTCAGGTTCCAGCTTGGCAACTATTTTTCAGATTACCATAATAATACCAAACATCTGTTAATCCTGAAAAGCTATTGTTTCTTCCCCAGGTGATTTTGGTCTCTTTGAAAAACTGGCAAATTGCTGAGGGTTAACACTCTGGCCCTTTTATGGGCTCTGTTTCCAGCCCTTTATGGCTTGTTAGTTATAGAGAGTTACTAATATTCATCTGAAATATACATATATATTTTGTTGTTGCTAGTTGCTCCATGAAGTCAGAGAGGGAAAGGCTCTGTAGCAGGAGCAGGAGAAGGTGTCTGGGTAGTAGTTGTCTTGAGTAGACAGTATTTTTATATGTGAAATAAACAAGATGATTTGGCAAGTCAGTGACTTGTCAGCCCATCAGGATGAATCAGCAGAAGTCCTAAGTGAGGTGAGAATGTCAGCACAGTGAGCCCCTTGCCCTGAGTTTATCAGGCATCTCATTAAGGTAGCTGTCATAGCTCCTATTTTAGAGAAGAGTAGAAGTCATTGTTCAAGATTTAGCTGACTTTAAAAACTATTTCGGAGGGGGAAGATCACTTTTTGTATAATGACACCATTGGAAGTGATATGTGGCTGTTTTTCAGATTATAGTCATTTTGGTGTGCCCAAGTGTTAACAGTTGTTAGGATCTTTAAAACTTGTCTTCAGGTGACTAGAGGCTATTCTGCTTCTCCAAGTAAGTTTTATTAATTGTCTTGGGTCCTAGACAAGTTAACTGTAGTTTCTGATTTATCTATTGCCCAAACCTGTGATAATTTGATAGGAATAGGAACTAAGAGGTGGCATTTTATTGCAAAAGATGGATGTTGGCTGCTAAATACAGCTGATTAGAAGGCTAGGACAAAGTGTCTGTTTTTCTGGTGACAGGGTCATTATTAAAGCTATTTTATTTCATTTTATTTTATTTAGTTTAGTTTAGTTTAGTTTTTGAGATGGAGTCTTGCTCTGTTGCCCAAGCTGAAGTGCAGTGGCGTGATCTCGGCTCACTGCAACCTCCACCTCTCGGGTTCAAGCGATTCTGCTGCCTCAGCCTCCCGAGAAATTGGGACTACAGATCTGTGCCACCATACCCAGCTAATTTTTATATTTTTAGTAGAGACAGTGTTTCACCACGCCAGCCAGGCTGGTCTCAAACTCCTGACTTCGTGATCCGCCCACCTCGGCCTCCCAAAATGCTGGGATTACAAGTGTGAGCCACCATGCCTGGCCTAAAGGTTTATAGAACGCTTCCATAGTCAGATGGCTGAGTTCAGCTCCTTTCCACTCCTGTGAAGTTATCTTTAAGACATTTGGAATCCTTCATAGAAGTCTTATCAGCAGTGATTCTCTTATAGGTGTTTGCTACTTGGGTCAATTTAGTCTAAATGGTTCTAAACTTGAAGTGCTCCTCAGTGCTATGCTGGTAGCCAGAGCTTTGATAATTGCTGCTGCCTCAGAAGATTGAATTTGGGCCCCACGGAGGCAGAGAACAGTTAACTGCCAGCTATGACTGCCATCTTACTTTCCAAGTGTAAATTTTACCTTCAGAGAAAGGAAGAGAGGGCTGGGTGTGGTGGCTCACGCCTGTAATCCCAGCACTTTGGGAGGCTGAGGCAGGCGGATCACTTGAGGTCAGGAGTTTGAGACCAGCCTGACCGACTAGCGATGGTGAAACTCCGTCGCTACTAAAAATACAAAAATTAGCCAGCCATGGTGACAGGCACCTGTAATCCCAGCCAATTGGGAGGTTGAGGCAGGAGAATGGCTTGAACCCGGGGGCGGAGGTTGCAGTAAGCCGAGATCACGCCATTGCATTCCAGCCTGCATGATGGAGTAAGACTCCATCTCAAAAAAAAAAAAAAAAAAGAGAATGGTCACTGCAAGTCCCACCTCCCGGGTTCACGCCATTCTCCTGCCTCAGCCTCCGGAGTAGCTGGGACTATGGGTGCACGCCACCCGGCTAATTTTTTTTGTATGTTTTCAGTAGAGACAGGGTTTCACCGTGTTAGCCGGGATAGTCTCGATCTCCTGACCTCATGATCCCCCCGCCTCAGCCTCCCAAAGTGCTGGGATTACAAGTGTGAGCCACCGCGCCCAACGAGAGATTTCTGAGAATACAAGGCAGATTGTTAGAATGAAGAAAAGAACAATGTTTTGATAGTTTGGCCATTTTATTGGCTATACAAATAAGTTTTAAACACCTTAGGAAACCCAAGTTTACTTCAGAAGAAGTAACTTCTTAGCTTTGTAAATGCACCAAACAATTAGAAAACTGTTTCAGTGCTTATTATGTGTCAGACACTGTTTAGAATTGCAGGTACAGATATGAACAAGATAATAAAAGATTTTTTTTTCTTTGAGGCAGAGTCTCTCTTGCTCTTTCACCCAGGCTGGAGTGAAGTGGCGCAATCTTGGCTCACTACAACCTCTGCCCCTTTCCCCTGCCCACCCCCCCACCAGTTTCAAGTGATGTTCCTGCTTCAGCCTCCTGAGTAGCTGGAATTATAGGTGCCCACCACCATGCCTGGCTAATTTTTGTATTTTTTTTTTTTTGAGACGGAGTCTCGTTGTGACGCCCAGGCTGGAGTGCAGTGGCCAGATCTTAGCTCACTGCAAGCTCCGCCCCCCGGGTTTACGCCATTCTCCTGCCTCAGCCTCCCAAGTAGCTGGGACTACAGGCGCCTGCCACCTCGCCCGGCTAGTTTTTTTTTGTATTTTTTAGTAGAGACGGGGTTTCACCGTGTTAGCCAGGATGGTCTCGATCTCCTGACATTGTGATCCGCCCGTCTCAGCCTCCCAAAGTGCTGGGATTACAGGCTTGAGCCACCGCGCCCGGCCAATTTTTGTATTTTTAGTAGAGATGGGGTTTCACCATGTTGACCAGGCTGGTCTCAAACTCCTAACCTCGTGATTCGCCTGCGTCAGCCTCCCAAAGTGCTGGGATTATAGGCGTGAGCCACCATACCCGGCCCACAGTATTTCACTTTCAATTATGGTATGATTACAATTAGGACAAGAAAGTCAAAATTATGTTGCTTTTGATTCTCTTCATCAGAGTTAGAGAGTGACCTCTTGGTGTGACAGAGTTCTTAGTGTGAACCCACTGTGCCCACTTAAAAATTAGATGCATGGCTTGAGTGCCAATGGGGAAAGGAAACTAGTAAATGTTTCGTATAGGGGAGAACAAGGTATTTCATGGGAAAAAGTTTACTACAGGAATAGTGTTTTAGGACCAGCACTAGTGGTGAAAAGGGGAAGGGCAGTATCCTCTGGTCATTCCTTCGCAACTTTAGTCAACTACTCCACATTCCTAATGTTAAAACCGTGATGTGCAGGGGCTATTAAAAAAAAAAAAACTAGAACTTTTTCATAGAAACCTTTGTTAAGGTATCAAGAGGGCAGACTTTCATGATGTGGTATTTGTGGAACAGGGTTATAAAACAAAATGGTGAATTAGGGATATTCTCACTTTAGCATAGAACACAGTAGGGCTTGGGTGTTTTGAAGGCTTCCAAGGATACGACTTACTTGGGCATGTAAAGGGTTCCAATGGTGGCCTCCTGAAATAGATTAAATAGCCAGCCCTCAGGGTCTTGTAATAATAATAATAACTACTGCTTTTAGGGTGAAGAGATACTAAATTATGTACTTGCAATGCCTACGTATGTTCACAGAATAAAATTCTGCCACTAGTCTCTTTTCACTTCTGCTTCTCATCTATTAAGAGAGATCCTAGTTTTGCTTGCTGGGTTCCAGACTTTTTTTTTTTTTGAAATGGAGTTTTGCTCTTGTTGCCCAGGCTGGAGTGCAGTGGTGTGATCTCAGCTCACTGCAACTTCTCCCTCTTGGGTTCAAGCCATTCTCCTTCAGCCTCCCAGGTACCTGAGATTACAGGTGCATGCCACCTTGCCCAGCTAATTTTTTGTATTTTTAGTAGAGATGGTGTTTTACTATATTGGCCAGGCTGATCTCGAACTTCTGACCGTAGGTGATCCACCTGCCTTGGCCTCCCAAAGTAAAGTGCTGGGGTTACAGGTGTGAGCAACCATGCCCAGCCTAGACTACTATTTTTTTTTTTTTTTTTGAGACGGAGTCTCACTGTGTCACCCAGCCTGGAGTGCAGTGGCACGATTTCAGTTCACTGCACCCTCCGCCTCGTGGGTTCAAGCAATTCTCTGGCTCAGCCTCCTGAGTAGCTGCGATTACAGGCACCCGCCACCACACTCGGCTAATTTTTGTATTTTTTTTAGTAGAGATGGGGGTTTCACTGTCTTTGCCAGGCTGGTCTTGAACTCCTGACCTCGTGATCCACCCGCCTCAGCCTCCCAAAGTGCTGCTGGAATTACAGGCGTGAGCCACCGTGCCCGGTCTAGACTACTCTTTTTTTTTTTTTTTTTTTTGAGACGGAGTCTGGCTCTGTCGCCCAGGCTGGAGTGCAGTGGCCCGATCTCAGCTCACTGCAAGCTCCGTCTCCATTCTCCTGCGTCAGCCTCCGGAGTAGCTGGGACTACAGGCGCCCGCCACCTCGCCCGGCTAGTTTTTTGTATTTTTAGTAGAGACGGGGTTTCACCATGTTAGCCAGGATGGTCTCGATCTGCTGACCTCGTGATCCGCCCGTCTTGGCCTCCCAAAGTGCTGGGATTACAGGCTTGAGCCACCGCGCCCAACCTAGA
>NW_022306606.1:0-5624 GCF_002776525.5 Piliocolobus tephrosceles | reverse complement strand
TTTGAGACGGAGTCTCGCTCTGTCGCCCAGGCTGGAGTGCAGTGGCCGGATCTCAGCTCACTGCAAGCTCCACCTCCCGGGTTTATGCCGTTCTCCTGCCTCAGCCTTCTGAGTTGCTGGGACTACAGGCGCCTGCCACCGCACCCGGCTAGTTTTTTGTATTTTTTAGTAGAGACGGGGTTTCACCATGTTAGCCAGGATGGTCTCGATCTCCCGACCTCGTGATCCGCCCGTCTCAGCCTCCCAAAGTGCTAGGATTACAGGCTTGAGCCACCGCGCCCGGCCTAGACTACTCTTTTTAATGAGTAAAAAACAGCTGAAGAATTTCAGGGAGTAGACTAGGTGATTAATTTATGTTGGAAAGTGGTAGACCAGGAACTGCTCATACAAAAAGGGGGTCAATGTGGACAGGAACAAAATGCAGGGTTTTTTAAATTGTGAATTGACAGTGGGAATGGATATAGAGGGTTCAGGGCAGGGGCGGTGTTAGGAGAAACATTGTGAGCCAAAGAAATTGGGAAAGATGATATTAACAGGTGCTGCTGTGGATTTTGAATTGAATCTAATATATTAAGGTTTAAAATTGCTTTTAACATGCTTTTTTTTGTTTTTTTCCCTGCCCCCCGAGGTTAGACTTGTTTCATATATGTGACGCCATTCCAGCACTGGACTCATGGAGGCTGAGCATTTATTCAGGTAATAATAGATAACATTTATGGATCACTTTCTATGTGCCAGGCAACAAATTAAGCGTTATACCTCTGTTCTCATTTAATCCTCAGACAACTCCATGGTGTTGGAAGTATTATTGTACCCATTTAGTAGATGAAGAAATTGAGATGCAGAGAGTGTATCAAGAGTGAGTTCAGTGCTGGGCGCAGTGGCTCACACCTGTAATCCCAGCACTTTGGGAGGCTGAAGTGGATGGATCACCTTTTTTTTTTTGAGATGGAGTTTCGCTGTTGTTACCCAGGCTGGAGTGCAGTGGCACCATCTCAACTCACCACAACCTCCGCTCCCGGGTTCAAGCAATTCTCCCACCTCAGCTTCCCAAGTTGTTGGGATTACAGGCATGCACGCCCGGCTAATTTTGTATTTTTAGTAGAGGCAGGGTTTCTCCATGTTGGTCAGGCTGGTCTTGAACTCCTGACCTCAGGTGACCTGCCTGCCTCGGCCTCAAAAGTGCTGGGATTACAGGCATGAGCCACTGTGCCCAGCTCTAATGTTTTTTTTTTTTTTTGAGATGGAGTCTTTCCTTGTGGCCCAGGCTGGACTGCAATGGCACGATCTCAGCTCACTGCAACTTCCGCCTCCCAAGTTCAAACAATTCTCCTGCCTCAGCCTCCCTAGTAGCTGGGATTACAGGCGCCAGCCACCGTGCCCAGCTAATTTTTTTTGTATTTTTAGTAGAGACGGGGTTTCACCATGTTGGCCAGGCTGGTCTCAAACTCCTGACCTTGTGATCTGCCTGCCTCGGCCTCCCAAAGTGCTGGGATTACAGGCGTGAGCCATCGCGTCCAGCCTTATAATTTTTTATAAAGTAGATAAAACATTTTGAAATAGTTAAAATGTATTTGCATGAATATCCATATAAGATAAATATGTATAACTAGAGAATTCTTTCTTAAGAGGTGATTAATATAGACAACAGAAATCTCTTGATTTTTTTCTGCTTGAGATACTGTTCACAGGTATTTTCACCTTTAAGAAGCCTTATTATAGTTTCTTATAGGACCTTTCTTGGTGCATTTAAATGCTTATATACAGATTACATTAGTTGCAGTAGTATCATATCAGTTATTGAGTGGCCAGCCTTAATACATTTGTCCTATTTTTCTTTCTCTGTCTTTTTAAAAAAAGACCTTTATTGAAGTATAGTTGACATACAGTAAACTGCACATCTTAAAAGTATGCATGCGCTATCTCAGTTCACTCACTGCAACCTCCACCTCCTGGGTTCAAGTGATTCTCCTGCCTCGGCCTCCCAAGTAGCTGGGACTACAAGTGCATGCCACCATGCCTGGCTAATTTTTGTATTTTCAGTAGAGATGGGGTTTCACCATGTTGGCCAGGGTGGTCTAGAACTCCTGACCTCAAGTGATCCGCCCACCTCAGCCACCCAAAGTGCTGGGATTACAGGCATGAGCCACCACTGCGCACGCTATGCCATTTCTTTTCTTTTTTTTTTTTTTGAGACAGGCTCTTGCTCTGTCACCCAGGCTGGAGTATAGTGGCGTGATCTCAGCTCACTTTAAACTCCGCCTCCCAGATTCAAGTGATTCTTTTTTTTTGTTTTTTTTGAGACGGAGTCTCGCTTGTTGCACTGGCTGGAGTGCAGTGGTGAGATCTCGGCTCACTGCAAGCACTGCCCCCCAGGTTCATGCCATTCTTCTGCCTCAGCCTCCCGAGTAGTTGGGACTACAGGCGCCTGCCACCTCGCCAGGCTAGTTTTTTTGTATTTTTTGGTAGAGACAGGGTTTCACCTTGTTAGCTAGGATGGTCTCAATCTCCTGATCTTGTGATCCGCCTGCCTCGGCCTCCCAAAGTGCTGGGATTACAGGCATGAGCCACCGCGCCCGGCTGATTTTTTGTATTTTTTTTTTTTTTTTTTTTTTTTTGAGACGGAGTCTTGCTCTGTTGCCTGGGCTGGAGTGCAGTGGCCGGATCTCAGCTCACTGCAGGCTCCGCCTCCCGGGTCCACGCCATTCTCCTGCCTCAGCCTCTGGAGTAGCTGGGACTACAGGTGCCCACCACCTCGCCTGGCTAGTTTTTTTGTATTTTTAATAGAGACGGGGTTTCACTGTGTTAGCCAGGATGGTCTCAATCTCCTGACCTCGTGATCCGCCCGTCTCGGCCTCCCAAAGTGCTGGGATTACAGGCTTGAACCATGGCGCCCGGCCGAGTTTTTGTATTTTTAGTGGAGATGGGATTTTTCCATGTTGGCCAGGCTGGTCTCAAACTCCTGACCTCGGGAGCCCACATTGGCCTCCCAAAGTATTGGGAGTACAGAGCCACCACACCCAGCCTAGAGTAGAGCCATTTCTTGTAGAGTAGGTCTGCTGGTGATGAATTATGTCTGTCTCTTTATCTGGGAATATCTTTTTCTCCTTTGTTTTTGAAGGATAGTTTTGCTCGATTTTGGGAATGCTTGGTTCACATTCTTTTAGCTTCCATGGTTTCTGATGAAAAATATGTGTTATCTTAAGGATCTCTTGTGTGATAAGACACTTTTGCTGCTTTCAAGATTCTCTTTGTCTTTGTTTTTTAACAGTTTGATGGTGTGTCTAGGTGTAGATTTCTGAGTTTTTCCTGGTTGGAATTTATTGAGCTTCCTGGATGTATAAATAGTGATTTTCATCAAATTTGAGCTTTTGGCCATTATTTTGCTAAATATTATTCTTGCCCCTTCTCTCATAGGACTCCTAGTATGTATTTGTTAGTGTGCTTGATGGTGTCCCAAAGGTCTCTCAGACTTTGTTCATTTTCCTTCATTCTTCTTTCTTTTTGTTTCCCAAACTGGATGATCTTTATGTTGTTTTGTTTTATTTTATTTTGTTAGAGATGAGGTCTTGCTGTGTTGCCTAGGCTGGAGTACAGTAGCTATTCACAGGCATTGCAAGTTAAAGTGTACTATAGGTTGGGTGTCCTGGCTTATGCCTATAATCCCAGCACTTTGGGAGGCCAAGGCAGGTAGATTACCTGAGGTCAGGAGTTTGAGACCAGTCTGACCAATATGGCAAAATCCCATTTCTACCAGAAATTCAAAAATTAGCCAGGCGTGTTGGTGGGTGTCTGTAATCTCACCTACTGGGGAGGCTGAGGCAGGAGAATTGCTTGAACCTGGGAGGCGGAGGTTGTAGTGAGCCGAGATTGCACCGTTGCACTCCAGCCTGGGTGACAGAGCAAGACTCCGTCTGAAAAAAAAGGCTAGGCATGGTGGCTCACACCTATAATCCCAGCACTTTGGGAGGCCGAGGCGGGCAGATCACGAGGTCAGGAGATCGAGATCATCCTGGCTAACACAGTGAAACCCTGTCTCTACTAAAAATACAAAAAATTAGCCGGGTGTGGTGGCAGGTGCCTGTAGTCCCAGCTACTCAGGAGGCTGAGGCAGGAGAATGGTGTGAACCCGGGAGGCGGAGCTTGCAGTGAGCCGAGATCGTGCCACTGCACTCCAGCCTGGGTAACAGAGTGAGACTCCAGCTCAAAAAAAAAAAAAAAGGGTACTGTAGACTTGAACTGCTGGGCTCCCAAAGTGTTGGGATTATAGACATGAGCCACCACACCTGGTGTTAGTTTTTTGAGCTACTTCATTGTCTTTGGGCTTGAATAGCTTCCAGTGAGTTGGAGGTTGTGGTGAGCCGAGATTGCGTCATTGCATTCCAGCCTGGGCAACAAGAGCAAAACTCCATCTCAAAAAAAAGAGAGAGAGGATTCTGTTGTCATCTTTATCTTTGTTCTTCTATATGTCAAGGTTCCCCAGTCCCTGGGCCATGGACCAGTCCTGGTCCAAGAGGTGAGCGGGAGGCAAGTGAACATTACACCCTGAACTCAGCCTCCTGTCAGATCAGCGGTGGCATTAGTCTCACAGGAGTGTGAATCCTATTGTGAATTGTGCATGTGAGGGATCTAGGTTGCACAGTCCTTAGGCAAATCTAATGCCTGATGATCTGAGGTGGAACAGTTTCATCCTGAAACCATCGCCTTACTGTCCATGAAAATTTGTCTTCCACAAAACTAGTCCCTGGTGCCAAAAAGGTTGGAGACCACTGTTATATGTATCCTTTTGCTCTGGCTGCTTTTAAGATTTTCCCTTAGCTGGGTGTGGTGGTTCATGAAGCCTGTAGTCTCAGCTACTTGGGAGGCCTGAGGTAGGAGGATCACTTGAGCATAGGAGTTTGAGGCTGTAGAACACAATGATCATGCCTGTGAATAGCCATTGAGCTCCAGCCTGGGCAACACAGCGAGACATCATCTCTTAAAAAGATAAAATAAAAGAGCCAGGCATGGTGGCTCACTCCTGTAATCCCAGCACTTTGGGAGGCCGAGGTGGGCAGATTACTTGAGGCCAGGAGTTCGAGACCGGCCTGGCCAACATGGCAAAACCCTCTCTCTACTAAAAATAAAAAGGTGGCCGGGCGCGGTGGCTCAAGCCTGTAATCCCAGCACTTTGGGAGGCCGAGACGGGCGGATCACGAGGTCAGGAGATCGAGACCATCCTGGCTAACACGGTGAAACCCCGTCTCTACTAAAAATACAAAAAACTAGCCGGGCGAGGTGGCGGGCGCCTGTAGTCCCAGCTACTCCGGAGGCTGAGGCAGGAGAATGGCGTAAACCCGGGAGGCGGAGCTTGCAGTGAGCTGAGATCTGGCCACTGCACTCCAGCTCGGGCGACAGAGCAAGACTCCGTCTCAAAAGAAAAAAATAAAAAATAAAAAATAAAAAGGTTAGCCAGGCGTGGTGGTGTGTGCCTGTGGTCCCAGATACTAGGGAGGCTGAGGTATGAGAATCAGTTGAACCTGGGAGGCGGAGGTTGCAGTAAGCCAAGATCGTATCACTGCACTCCAGCCTGGGGAGACAGAGCAAGACCCTGTCTCAAAAAAAAAAAAAAAAAAAAAAAAATA
>NW_022306605.1:0-2820 GCF_002776525.5 Piliocolobus tephrosceles | reverse complement strand
GGCCAGGGACAGAGGAGGCCAGGGACAGAGGAGGCCAGGGACAGGGGGGGCCAGGGACGGGGGGGCCAGGGACAAGTGGCCAGGGACAGAGGAGGCCAGGGACAGGTGGCCAGGGACAGAGGAGGCAGTGCTGCCATGGGACCGGGAGGTCTCAGCCTCAGGGGCTCCTGGTCCCAGGTAGCACAGGAACCACTCAGGATGGGGGCCTCCCCTGCCCTGTGAAATCTTCCCCCAGTCCTGGTCTCAGTCTGAGTTATCACAGCCAAACACATGCAAACAAACCTCATGCAAAGATGAAGAGAAACAAGAAACCTGGGGAGGCGGGAGCCCGTGGCCTTGCCACGGCCTGTTTAATGCACCTCAGGCAAGAGATGGAAAGGCACGGCTGTCCCAGGCCTGACCCTATGGAGATGCCTACTGGAGAGGCCCCGTCCTGGCACCACTGCTGAAGCGGGCCTCCCCAGTTGCCTGGGAATCCCAGACCACACACACCCTCTTTCCTTTGGTTGGAAGGAAACTCCAACTTTGAAGGGCAGGTCCTGGGCCGTGCCTGGTGTGTGTGGCCCCGCCCTGCACCGACGCTGGGGTCACCCTTTGCCCACATGTGGTATCTGTCCGCTGAGTGAGAAGCACCGCTCTACAGGGTGCCTTGGATCCGAGGCACGAGGTCTGGCAGGACCCCGTAGCTGAGCACTGGGCGGAAGTGTGGCATGGGCTGGAGCCCTGGCTGGGGCCCTGTACTCACAGGTCCTGAGAGGACTGGGAAGGAAGCCCCGAAGGTTCCACTTACTGTGCTAGGCTGGGTTCTACAGCCAGGAAGTTCTGAAGGGCCGAGAAAGAAGGGACTGGGCTTGCTCTGTGGCAGGACCAACGCTAACAAGGAAGGCGGTGGGAGAATCCCTGCAGTAGACAGACCAGTGTCCCCAGGAGCAGAGGGAGCCCCACTGGAAGTGTTCAAGCAGAGGGGTCTCCCACGGTGGGATCTGTCTTCCCTCTGCCGGCGAGGCAACTGGAGTCCGAACAGGGTGCCCCTTGTCCAACCTTGCAGTAAGTCGTGGCAGCTGGAACCTGAACAGCGTGTCGCTTGTCCACACCTTGCAGTAAGTTGTGGTCCCTGGCCATCGCCCAGCCCTTCCCTTGACAGCACGCAGCATGGTTGAGGTCTGCGGTAGACAGACCTGGCCTCCATGGTACTGCCTGGGCAGTCACCAGCTTCTCATAGCCTCCTGCCCCATCCAGAAAAAGCACAGGGGCCAGTGTGAGGATAACTCGGGGATGTCTGTCATGCCCTATTGTGGTCCCTGGTATACGGGGGAAGCTGAGAAGACGTCAGTCTTCTTTTCTGACTCCCACCGCAGCCACGTCATTGAGGATCCCTCCCCTTCCCAGGCCCCAGCCTCCCTGCCGGAGCTCCCGCTCTCGGGCACACCCAGCATTCAGCGTGGCCACAGGAAACAGAATTCACCCTGGTTGGCTCAAGGGAAAGGTCGACACTGAGGCATGGGTGGACCCTGGGGGGCAGCCACAGTGGGGGCCTCTTACCACCCTCGGGCGGCGGGGAGGGTCCAGGCAAGGAAGCACCGAGAAATGGAGCCCGGCAGGGAGGGGACGGGGAGGGAATGCCCACCCTCATCCCCTGCCTGTGCCTCCCACCGGCCAGACCCAGCAGGAAGCCAATGGGCAAGGGAGCCCCAGGGCGTGTGCAGAGGGTCTCTCCCTAGGGCAGGGCAGGGGAGGAGAGAAGTGGGACGAAGGGGACAACCCAGCATCCCACAAGGATCAGCACCTTCCTGAGGCCTGAGGCCTAGCAGGCGCTGTGGTTCTCCACACCATTGTTTCAGGTCAATCCCGCCGATGGAGAGTCACTAACTCCTTCTTACAGGAAGTTAAACTGAAGCAGAGTGGGACAACGATCTTCCCGGGACTCAGTCACCCCAGCCAGGCCGCTCCTGTCTGCAGGAAAGGGACAGCGCCAGAGTGCAGGGCACCTTCTCCGAAGGGCACAGCCCAGGACACAGGCAGGGCGGGCCCAGGGTGAGGGCACAGAGGAGGGGCTGAGGGATGTGCAGGCTGTGCTGGTGGGAAGGGTCACAGCCTGGCCAGGATGCAGCAGGAATCTGGAGAGCGGGGCGGCAGGAGCAGGAGTGGAGGCCCCAACACCGCAGAGGACACTTGGCCAGGGAGCGGCTGGGGTCTCTCCCAGAGGAGGCCGAGTCCACTTGTGCGCCCAGAGTTCAGTGGAGTTTTGCTCAATCGCCCATCAAATAAAGTCTGATCTATTTCCACAGGGAAAGAATCAAGTCAACGGATAAAGATCGTTACCATGCAGTGCCGCTTTTGTCACACGTCCATGTGGGTATGTGGTGTGTGGGTGTGTGACAGTGTGGGTGTGTGGGTGTGTGTGTGGGTGCAGGTATGTGTGTGGGTGTGTGTGGGTGTGTGTGGCTGTGCATGTGTGGGGGCCTGTGAGTGTAGGGGAGTGTGTGGGTGTGTGTGGGGGTGTGTGTGGGGGGGGTGTGGGGGGGTGTGTGTGGGGGTGTGTGGATGTGTTTGTGAGTGTGGCGGGGGTGTGTGGGTGTGCGTGTGTTTTGTGTGGGTGTGTGGATGTGTGGGTGTGTTTGTGTGTGGTGGGTGTGTGGGCGTGTGCGTGGGTGTGTTTGTGTGTGTGTGTGTGGGTGTGTTTGTGTGTGGGGGTGGTGGGTGTGTGTGTGGTTGTGTGTGTGTGTGTGGTGGGTGTGTGTGGGTGTGTTTGTGTGTTTGTGTGTGTGTGTGGGTGTGTGCCACGCAGGAAGTCTGAGCATGGGCTCGATCACAGGAGTA
>NW_022306602.1:0-1692 GCF_002776525.5 Piliocolobus tephrosceles | reverse complement strand
GAGGCTGGGGGAGGGGCGCCCGCCATCGCTGAGGCTTAAGTAGGTAAATAAAGCCGCTGGGAAGCTCGAACTGGGTGGAGCTCACAGCAGCTCAAGGAAACCTGCCTGTCTCTGTAGACTCCACCTCTGGGGACAGGGCTCAGCTAAAGCAGCAGAGGCCTGTCCAGACGCGAACGACTCTGTCTGACAGCTTTGAAGAGAGCAGTGGATCTCCCAACACGGAGGTTGAGATCTGAGAAGGGGCAGTCTGCCTGCTCAAGTGGGTCCCTGACCCCTGAGTAGCCTAACTGGGAGACATCCCCCACTAGGGGCAGTCTGACACCCCACACCTCACAGGGTGGAGTACACCCCTGAGAGGAAGCTTCCAAAGCAAGAATCAGACAGGTGCACTCGCTGTTCAGCAATATTCTATCTTCTGCAACCTCTGCTGCTGATACCCAGGCAAAGAGGGTCTGGAGTGGACCTCAAGCAATCTCCAACAGACCTATAGCTGAGGGTCCTGACTGTCAGAAGGAAAACTATCAAACAGGAAGGACACCTATATCAAAACCCCATCAGTACGTCACCATCATCAAAGACCAGAGACAGATAAAACCACAAAGATGGGGAAAAAGCAGGGCAGAAAAGCTGGAAATTCAAAAAATAAGAGCGCACCTCCTCCTGCAAAGGAGCACAGCCCATCACCAGCAATGGATCAAAGCTGGTCAGAGAATGATTTGGATGAGATGAGAGAAGAAGGCTTCAGTCCATCAAACCTCTCAGAGCTAAAGGAGGAATTACGTACCCAGCGCAAAGAAACTAAAAATCTTGAAAAAAGAGTGGAAGAATTGACAGCTAGACTAATTAATGCAGAGAAGGTCATAAACGAAATGACAGAGATGAAAACCATGACACGAGAAATACGTGACAAATGCACAAGCTTCAGTAACCGACTCGATCAACTGGAAGAAAGAGTATCAGCGATTGAGGATCAAATGAATGAAATGAAGCGAGAAGAGAAACCAAAAGAAAAAAGAAGAAAAAGAAATGAACAAAGCCTGCAAGAAGTATGGGATTATGTCAAAAGACCAAATCTACGTCTGATTGGGGTGCCTGAAAGTGAGGGGGAAAATGGAACCAAATTGGAAAACACTCTACAGGATATCATCCAGGAGAACTTCCCCAACCGAGCAGGGCAGGCCAACATTCAAATTCAGGAAATACAGAGAACGCCACAAAGATACTCCTCCAGAAGAGCAACTCCAAGACACATAATTGCCAGATTCACCAAAGTTGAAATGAAGGAAAAAATCTTAAGGGCAGCCAGAGAGAAAGGTCGGGTTACCCACAAAGGGAAGCCCATCAGACTGACAGCAGATCTCTCGGCAGAAACTCTACAAGCCAGAAGAGAGTGGGGGCCAGTATTCAACGTTCTTAAAGAAAGAATTTTAAACCCAGAATTTCATATCCAGCCAAACTAAGTTTCATAAGTGAAGGAGAAATAAAATTCTTTACAGATAAGCAAATGCTTAGAGATTTTGTCACCACCAGGCCTGCCTTAGAAGAGACCCTGAAGGAAGCCCTAAACATGGAAAGGAACAACCGGTACCAGCCATTGCAAAAACATGCCAAAATGTAAAGACCATCGAGCCTAGGAAGAAACTGCATCAACTAATGAGCAAAATAACCAGTTAATATCATAATGGCAGGATC
>NW_022306601.1:0-2251 GCF_002776525.5 Piliocolobus tephrosceles | reverse complement strand
TTCCATTCCTTTCCGTTTCTTTCCATTCCATTCCATATTCGATTCCCATACATATTCCATTCGATTCCATTCCATTCCCTATTCCATTCCATTCCTTGCCATATTCCATTCCAATCCATTCAATTCCATTCCATTCTATTCCATTCATTATTCCATTCCATTCAATTCCATTCCATTCGATATTCCATTACATTCCATATTCCATTCCATTCCATACTCCCATCCATTCCATTCCATTCCTTTCCATGTCCCATTCCATTCCATATTCCACTCCATTCCATTCCAAATTACTTTCAGTTCCATTCCGTATTACATTCCATTTTCCATTCCATGCCTTATTCCATTCTTTTCAAATTCCATTCCATTCCATTCCATTCCATATTCCATTCCATTCATTTCCAAAGTCCATTCCATTACTTTCCAGTCCCTACTCCTTTCCATTCCATATTCCATTCCATTCCATAGTCCATTCCACGATCCATTCCATTCCATTCCATATTCCATTCCATTCCATATTCCATTCGATTCCATTCCATATCCCATTTCAGTCCAAATTCCATTCCATATCGTATTCCATTCCATTCCATGTTCCATTACATTCCTTTCCATTCCTTTTCATTCCATATTCAGTTCCGTTCCTCTCAGTTTCGTTCCATTCCATTTCATATTCCATTGCTTTCCATATTCCATTCCATTCCATATTTATTTCCACTCCATTACTTTCCATTTCGTTCCATTCCTTTCCATTTCTTATTTCGTTCCGTAACATATTCCATTCCATTCCATTCCATATTCCTTCCATTCCATATTCCTTTTCATTCCATTCCATATTCACTTCCATTGCATTCCATATTCCGTTCCCTTCCATATTCCATTGCATTCCATATTCCTTTCCATACCTTATTACATTCCACTCCATGTTCCATTCCATTCTGTTCCATTCCATTCCATTCCATATTTCGTTCTTTTCTGTTCCATTACGTTCCATTCCATCCCATATTGCAATTCACTGTATATTCGTTTTCATTCCATTCCTTCAATGTTTCATTCCTTTACATTCCATTCCTTTCCATATTCCATTCCATTCCATTGCATATTCCAGTCCAGTCCATATTCCATTCCATTACATTCTGTATTCCATTGTATTCCATTCTATTCCATTTCTTATTCCATTCCATTCCATTCCATATTCCTTTCCATTTAATTCCATATTCCATTCCATTCCGTAATCATTTCCATTCTATATTCCATTCCATTCAATTGCATTCCGTATTCCATTGCATTCCATATTCCATTCCACTGCATTTCATTTCATTCCAAACCCTATTCAATTTCATTCCATATTCCGTTCCGTTCCATACCATCCTTTTCCATATTCCACTCCATTCCATATTTCATTTCATTCCATTTCATGGCATATTCCATTCCATTCCACTGCATTCCATTCCATTAGATTACTTATTGCATTCCATTCCATATTCATTTGCATCCCATATTCCGTTCCATTCAATATTCCTTCCATTCCATTCCGTTCCATTCCATTCCATTTAATATTCCGTTCTGTTCCATTTCATTCTATTTCATATTCCATTCAATTCCATATTCCATTCCATTCCATTCCTTTCTATTTCATTCCATTCCTTCCCATTACATATTCCATTCTTTTCCCTTCCAGTCCATTCTATTCCTTTCCATTCCGTATTTCTTTCCATTCCATTCTCTATTCCATTTCAATCCTTTCATTCCTCTCCTTTCTATTCCATTCCATTCCATATTACATTCCATTCCATTTCATTCCCTTCCTTCGGTTCCATATTCTATTCCATTCCATATTACATTCCATTCCACTCCATATTCCATTCCGTTCCATATTCCATTCCATTTTGTATTCCATTCCATACCATATTCTATTCCATTCCATTCCATTCCATTCCACATTCCGTTCCATTCCGTTCCCTTCTATTCCATATTCCATTCATTTCCATATTCCTTTCCATTACGTTACATTCCATTCTCTTCCATTCCATTCCATTTCGCATTCCCTTCCATTCCATATTCTGTTTCGTTCCATTTCATATTCCATTACAGTCCATATTCCATTCCATTCTTTCCATATTCCGATGTATTCCATTCCATATTTCATTCCATTTCGTATTCCATTCCTTTCCTTATTCCTTTCCATACCATATTATATTCCTTCCCATATTCCTTTTCATTGCTTTCCATTCCATTCCATATTCCGTTTCTTTCC
>NW_022306600.1:2418-3367 GCF_002776525.5 Piliocolobus tephrosceles | reverse complement strand
CATTCAAATTCAGGGAATGCAGGGAACCTCTTTGAGATGCTGTACAATATGGCCATTCCTAAGATACATAGTCATCAGATTCTCCAATATCAAAATGAAAGAAAAAGACAGAGGAGGGGCAGATCACCTCTAAAGAGCACCCCATACATCAGGCTAACAAACAGCAGATCATTCAGCAGAAACCGTACAAGCCAGAAGAGACTGGGAGCCTATATTCAGTATTCTTCAACCAAGAACCTCATATCCAATCAAACTAAGCCCCATAAGCCAAAGAGATGTAAGATCCTTTTTAGACGAGTAAATGCTAAGGGAATACAGGGACCTACTACACCTTTAAGACCTGCCTTACAAGAGGTCCTGAAGGGTATGATAAATATGGAAAAGAAAGACCATTAACAGCTGCCACAAAAAAACACACGTAAGTACATGGACCATTGATACCATAAAGCAAGCACATAATCACATATGTATAATAACCAGCTAACAACACTACGACAGAATAAAATCCACACATATCAACATCAACCTTGTATGTAAATGGGTGAAACACACACTTAAAAGGCACAGAGTGGCAAGTTGGATAAAGAAACAGGAGCCAACTCTATGCTGTCTTCGAGATATCCATCTCACAGTCAATGACACTCATAGATTCAAATGAAATGATGGAGAAAAATCTACCAAGAAAATGAAAAAAAAAAAACAAAACACATATTGCTATTCAAATTTCAGAAAAATAAAACAGACTTTAAAACAATAAAGATAAAAAAAAGACAAAGAAGGGCATTACACATTAGTAAAGAGGTCAATTCAACAAGAAAACCTAAATATCCTAAATATGTATTCACCCAGAAAAAGAGCACCTAGATTTATAAAATCAAGTTCTTAGGGATCATTGAAGAAATGCGGCTACCCACACAGTAACAATGAGAACCTTCAACATCCCGCTGAC
>NW_022306600.1:0-2318 GCF_002776525.5 Piliocolobus tephrosceles | reverse complement strand
AATTTCAGAAAAATAAAACAGACTTTAAAACAATAAAGATAAAAAAAAGACAAAGAAGGGCATTACACATTAGTAAAGAGGTCAATTCAACAAGAAAACCTAAATATCCTAAATATGTATTCACCCAGAAAAAGAGCACCTAGATTTATAAAATCAAGTTCTTAGGGATCATTGAAGAAATGCGGCTACCCACACAGTAACAATGAGAACCTTCAACATCCCGCTGACGGTATTAGATCATTAAGGCAGAAAACTAACAAAAATATTAGGGACTGGAACATTGACACTTGACCAAATGGATCTAACAGACATCTACAGAACTCTTCACCCCAAAACAACAGTCACTCTTCTCATCTGCACATGGCATATACTCTAAAATCAGCCAAACAATCGACCATAAAATAATCCTCAGCAAATTCACAGAAACTGAAATGTCAACCACACTCATAGACGGCAGTGTAATACAAGTAGAAATTAGTACTAACAAAAATCACTCAAAACCATACAATTACATGAAAATTAAACAACCTTCTTACTGAATCACTTGGGTAAGCAATGAAATTGAGAGAGAAATCAAAAAATCCTTTGAAGCTAAGGAGAACGAGGATATAAAATATGAGAATTTCTGGGACACAGCAAAAACATTGATAAGAAGAAAGTTTACCGTGTAAAACACTCACATCAAAAAGTTAAACATCTCAAATTAAAAACCCATTATCACAACTAGGTGAACTAGAGAAATAAAAGTAAAACAGCCCCAATTCTAGCAGAAAATAAGAAATAATGCAAAATAGAGTTGGACAGAATAAAATTGGGAGGTGAAAAACCATAGAAAAGATTAACACACTTATTAATTGGTTTTTTGAAAGAATAAATAAGATGGATAGACTTCTAGGTAGACTAAAAAAACCAAAAGACATACATGCAATAATAAATGACAAAAGGAACTTTACAACTGATCCCACAGAAATATGAAAAACCCTCAGACACTATCAGAAAAAATCTGTATGCCCACGAACTAGAAAACCTAGAGGCAATGAATAAATTCCTGGAAATATACAGTCTCCCAAAATTGAGCCAGGAAAAATCTAAATCCCTGAAGAGAAAAATTATGAGTTCCAAAAGTGAATTAGTAGTAAAAATCCTACCAACCAGAAAAAAGACCAGGACCAGATGGATTCACAGACACATTCTTCTAAATGTATAAGGAAGAGCTGATATCATTCCTACTGAAACTATTCCAAATAATTCAGGAGGAGGTACTTCTCCCTCACTCATTCTATGTGGCCAGCATCATTCTGATACCAAAACCTGGCAGAGACACAGCAAAAAATAAATAAATAAATAAAAATTAAAATTAAAAAAAAATAAAAAATAAAACTTCTGGCAATATTCTTGATGAACATAGACACAAAAATCCTAAACAAAATACTTGCAAGCCAAATCCAGCACCACATCAAAAAGATAATCCTCCACTATAATGTAGGCTTTATCCCTGGGATGAAAGGATGGTTCACATATGAAAATTAATAAATGTGATTCATCACATAAAAATAATTTTAAAAAACTATATGATCCTCTCAATAAATGCAGAAAAGACTTTTGATGTAATCCAACATCCCTTCAATTAAAAACCTTCAACAAACCAGGCTTTTAAAGAACATACCTCAAAGTAATAACAGTCATCTATGACCAACACACAGGCAACATCATACTGAACATGGAGAAGCTAGAAGCATTGAGTACCAGAATAAGACAAGGATGCCCAATCCCACCACTCCTATATAGTGTAGTAATGGAAATCCCAGCCAGAGAAATCAGGCAATAGGAAGATATACAAGGCATCCAAATAGAAAGAGATTAAGTCAAACTATCTCTGTATATAGATTATATCATTCTGTACCTAGAAAACACCATAGTCACTGCCTAAAACCTCCTAAATCTGATAAACAACTTCAGCAAAGTATAAGGATACAAAATCATTGTATAAAAATCGGTAGCATTTATATATGCCAATAACATCCAAGATGAGAGCCAAATCCAGAATGCAATCTCATTCACAATAGCCACAGAAAGAATAAATTACCTAGGAATCTAGCTAACCAGGGAGGTGAACGATCTCTACAATGAAAATTACCAAACACTGAAATAAATCAGAGATGACACAAACAAATGGGAAAATATTACATACTCATGGATAGGAAGAATCCGTTTTTTGGAAATGGCCATACTGCCGAAAGCAATTTAGAGATTGAATGCTATCCTGTCAAACTACCAATGGCATTTTTCACAGAACTAAAAAACAAAACGAAACCCTA
>NW_022306595.1:4319-4767 GCF_002776525.5 Piliocolobus tephrosceles | reverse complement strand
GCCTCGCCCTGCTTCAGCTCTCGCTGGTCAGGCTGCAGCAGCTGACCAGCACCGATTGTCCGGCACTCCCGAGTGAGATGACCCCAGTACCTCAGTTGAAAATGCAGAAATCACTGGTCTTCTGTGTCGCTCGCGCTGGGAGATGGAGACTGAATCTGTTCCTATTCAGCCATCTTGCTCCGCCCAACCAGGAGGACACTTTTTATCATTTCCCAACCCAGTGCCAATTTGATAGATAAATAAATAAATAAATAAATAAATAAATAAATAAATAAATAAAATATGGGACAGTTTATCTTTCCCATTTTTTGTTTGGTAACAAAGTACCTTCAGTCTGTCCTTTTCTCCAGTGCATTCTGAAACACTGGGATTTCTTTGCCTTCGAGACTCTGAGAAAAAATTTTGCTCATATTATACTGCAGAAAAGCAGTGAAATTACCCCAGCTCT
>NW_022306595.1:0-4219 GCF_002776525.5 Piliocolobus tephrosceles | reverse complement strand
AAGTTTTCTTTACCTTGGAAAATAACCCAGACCTTTGTCAGCACTGTAAAATTGATTCTGGCCTTTTGGCAGTCATATTAACCAAATTACTACATGATTTCAGAGCTGTTAATGTAAATACTTAATCAATGGGTGTATTACAGCAAGCTCTACCATTCCTCTCAGCCCTTCCAATGACTGGCCTCTCATAGTAGTTGATTTTAAAAATTATTTCCTTACTATACCCTTACATGAAAAGGTTAAGCCTTGATTTCCCTCCTCTGTGCCTTCTATCAAACTTAAACCACCAGATTCCCATTACCAGTGGAAAGATTTACCGCAAAGCATGCTCACCATTCCTATGCTACATGAGTATTTTGTAGAAGAGTCATTAAAGAAATCTCAGAATATATTTGCTACTGCCTACATCATTCATTATATGGATGATACTCTTTTGGTTGCTCCTAGGGAACAGTTACTTTTGAGTTGTTCAATGAAACCAAACAGGTTTTGAACAAAGACAATCACAAAACAGCCCAAGAAAGGGTAGAAACAACCTCCCCATACCAATACATAGGCACTATTGTTGCTGAAAGAAATATTCGGCCTTAGAAAATAGTTCTCCGTAGGGAGACATTACAAACCTTAACAGATTTGCAATTATTAGATGATATGAATTGGCTGTTCCCAATGCTAGGTATTGTTATTTATCAAATCAAACACTCAGCCATTCCATGGAGATTATTCATTATGTTCTCCTCAGCAATTTACTAAGGAGACAGAAGCTGAGTTACAGCTTGCAGAGCAGATGCTTCCGCATACATATTCCTCCCCGCTAGAGCCAGAAAACCTTTGGTTCTCGTTATTTTTCCTACACCATTCTAGAACAGGAATTATAGCACAGTTAGTAGAAAAATTTTGTAACTGTAATAGAATGGCTTTAAAAAAATTAAGACAGTAAAATATCTGCAAGTTTATCTTTCTCTATTTACTCAGCTTATAAAATGGGTAGACACAGATCAAAAGTGCTATAGAGATATGATCCTGACAAATTTATTCTTCCCTTTTAAGAGTCAGTCTAGAACTATGTTGTTGATTCCCAACAACAGGTGTAGCATGGGAAATGTTGACTGCGTGGCAAATGGCTCTTGCAGATTTTGAAGGTAGGAATAATAGATAAACATTATCCATCAGGCAAAATTTTGCAATTTTAAAACTTCTACCTTTCATCTTCTCTGTGATTGCTCATCACAAACCCATTTCAGGCAGCCAGATCTAGTTTACTGATAGCTCTTCCAAATGTCCCACAGCTACTTATAGACTTAAGCATACAAAAAGAATAAAATCCCTGGAAGTTTTAACTCAATGCTCACAACTAATGGCAATAATTCAGGTTTTACAGCTCACTGCTACATCTCCCATTAACACTGTCCATGATTCTGATGATTCCCCTGCATTGTAAATTGGGCCTCTGTTGTAAATGTAAATTGGGACTGCCACTATTAAAAGCCTCCTAGAACCACAGCCGTTTAAATGGTTTCTAAAACTGCAGCAAGCTGTTGGCTCTCATGCTGCTGCTTTTTATCTTTCTCAAATTTGCTCTCCCACACAACTTCGTGGACCACTATTTCTAGATAATGAGCAGATAAACTGATTTGTCCTGGATTTCAACAAGCTCACGCTTCTCATGCATGACCTCATCAAAATCCCTCCGCCTTTACTCATATGTTTCATTAGCCTCACAGCCAGACTGTAGCCACTATAGGCCTGTCCTCCTTGCCAGCATGTCCCCGGAGTTGCACCCATAGAAGATTGTAACCTATGAGGTTTAGCTCCAAATGAAATCTGACAGATGGGTGTTACTCATAAAGCTCCCACTGGCAAACTCTCCTTTGTACATGTGATTATAGACACTAATTCACATCTGCTGCATGCTACATGCAAAACAGGTCAGAAGCTGGTCATGTACAAAGACATTGTCTGTCAACATCTGATCATATGGGGTCCCCTATACAGTTACAAGCTGACAATGGCCCCGATTATGTTAGTCATGCTTTCTTAAAATTTTTTACAGGTATGGTCACTCATAAAACAGCAATTCCTTACAACCCTCAACAGCAAATAACTATAGGGTGGGCATGTCAAACATTAAAACATGTGCAGAACAAACAGAAAGTGGAAATGAGTGACCAGATGCCACCTCAAACCAAATGACCTTTACATTAACTTATTTACTTAAAGTTTTTTTTTTTAATTTTTTTTAGCTTGTTTACTTTAAACTTTTTGACTCCTGACACAGATTTAAGACTGCAGCAGGATGACATTGGTAAATGTTATAGGGGAAAAAGGAAAGTATACCCACAGGTGTAATGAAAATCCCCAGAAGAAAACAATGGAAATGCTGAGCAGATATACTGATATAAAGACGAGGGTATGCTTGTGTTTTTACAGGGGATGGATAATTGTATGGGTTCACTCAAGTGTTTGTGAATATGGACAGGGAGAGTGGAGAGAGCCATAGATCCCAACCACGAATCCAGCTTCTCCATTACAGGCCGTGAGCCCATTGAAACTGCTGGAGCACCAGGGTCAGGCAAAAACCCCTGACTTCAGGTTAACGGCCATGCTACCTGTAACATCTTGTATGGAATGTTTTCCTGTGCAGAGACAAATACATATTGGACATATGTTCCCTATCCCACAGTGTTATGGCCTGTAATTTGGAGTGACACTCCCCCTTGTGATCCACCATGAACATTAAGAGTGGTCACCAAGACCCCTAACACCCCCGACACAGAGCAATTAGACTCTCAGAACAATGATTATCAATCATGCTTCTCCATTGGAGGGACTTCTTTTATGCATCACTCAGGGTACATCACTCAACTGCAGTTGGCTTTCAATTTCATCCCAAGTGTGGTTGAGTTACTATGGAAAAATTATGAACCTATTAGGCCTTAGCTCTACCAACATTACTGGTGTAGCCATCACCCTCATTTCATTAATTATACAGAATGGGCTCCCTTTGATCATTCTTACCCCCCTTCTTGGATGCAGTGTCTTGGCCCCTTAACTAGACAACAGTCCATGCTAATGGGAGACACTATCGACTGGGTTCCCTGTGATCATTTAGATGGGAGAGATGAGAAAATGACTTAATGGCATAAACTTCACTGACACTAGGGGCAAAATTTGATCATCTCCTGACTACATTTCATTGGGATTCAATCCCAATCTACCACACAGCATGCTTGGCATGTAGGAGGGTTTAGTTCACCTTTCCATATGAAGGAAAAATGGGTCCAATTCAGGAGTCGATAGGGAAAGCAGCAATCCCCTTTATGAATGGCAGCATTTGTGTCAGAACACTATTTAAGTGTAGTAATTGTGCTCAACACTGTTTTAATGTTACCTTTGTAGAAAATATTACCTCTCAATTTATAATATGTGTTTTTAAAACTTATGATTTTCTAGCAGTACAAAAAATATAACAAACAAACAAACAAACAAATTCCAGGTAAATGATACCCAATTGACTTGTGATTCCTTCAACTGTATCAATTCCTTAATCATAGCATAGTACAAACATACAGCACATCTGTCCTAATAATTTTAGATCACAATCCCAGATTATGGATCACATCAATTGGCCCAAGCCTTGGTTGGACAACTCTGGTATACATTTTCTAACCCTTTTTCTTATTCAGCTGACTCATTGTGCTTGCAGAGTCTTAGGCATGAAAATTTTTCTGAAAGTCTCCTTGGGTACATTAATAACCTTTGTTGTGTTGTCCTTAGTAGCAATGCACAGCTCCACTCAGGCAGCTCAATACTTAGAAATTTGGATTTGTCCAACTGACCAGGCATGGATGCTTAAATACAAACTTAACACCGAGATACAAGTGGAAGTAGCAATGTTATGATGACTACAGTTCTGTGACTAGGAAAACAGATCTAAAGCTTGTAGCTGCAGCAGCAACTGCATTCGCATTTTAATCATACTCATATTTGTTCAACCAATTTGTAATAAAACCAAAACGAATATCCATGGAAACTTCTAAAGGCCCATTTACAGGGGACTTTCGCATCCAGTGTTACTTTTTATTTTAATGGTTTACAAAATTAAATCCTTAACTTGAATAAACATACACAAATATTTCAGCCCTCTCTGCAAACCTGGGCAGAATTCCAATAAGGTTTAGAGATCCTTAACTTTTCGACCTGCTTTGAGTATCTCCTC
>NW_022306593.1:20404-25742 GCF_002776525.5 Piliocolobus tephrosceles | reverse complement strand
CCTGCACGTTATGCACATGTACCCTAGAACTTAAAGTATAATAATAAAAAAAAAAAAGTGGCCTTCACTTCTAGTGTAATTTACAGAGGTATAATTGTTTGATTTTTGCTGCATACTTTTGTCAGGTGGTTAAATAGACATTAGCAGCTGGAGGCGTGAGGGAAGAAAGCAGAAGGGCTGTCACGAAGACAGGCACTGGCCCACCTCAGTTCAGCCCCAAGATCTTCCTAACTCCACACAAACAGATGAAGTTTATGGAAAAGTCTATGGTCAGCACATTTTGGAGAAAGAACTGAGCACGATAAAAATCCCCTACAGTGGCACATACACAGTTTACCTAGGCCATTACCCAGGGTTACCCCATCTTCATTATGCAGTCATTATAATAAAATTTCCATGTGGTTTTGCCCCCACTGAGTGAGCTTTCTTAACAAATGATGGGTAAAAACACACTAAGTTTAACTTCAGTTAGATAGCCATAAATTGCCAATCAAATGACGTCATCTTGTCCCTCAATCACTGAGCACTTGTCACTCAAACACTTGAGCCAAAGCCTCAAGTCCTCCCCACAAACCCCATAGAAGGACCCTGAGCTCTATAAAGAGGGGCTGATTTCACTTCGAAAGCATGAGTGTACTGTCCCTCTGAGAGTGTATTACTGTGCTTCAGTGAATTTGCTTTGAGCTGGCCTTTTGGTGTTTGCATTTCTTTGCTCACTATCTCAAGAACCGAGATTGCTGGCCCAGAGTTTTGGCTCTGTTGACCTCCTTGATTGAAAGATCCATACCAACACAGGATCCCTGGTAACACTTTCCCTATTTAGAGCATACAATTGTTCAGATTATCTCAGTAATCCACTGGGAAGCTACTCATTTTTTGTGTATTAATTATTGTACTTTTTATTTTGAGATAACTGAGATGCACATGCAGTTATTAGAAATAATACAGAGGTGAGCATGGTGATTCATGCCTTTAGTCCCAGCCCTTTGGGAGACTGAGGCAGAAGGATTATTTGACCACAGGAGTTCGAGACCAGACTGTGCAAAATAGTGAGATCCTATCTCTCCAAAAAATACAAAAATTAGACAGGAAAGGTGGCAAACACCTGTAGTTCCAGCTACTTAAAAGGCTGAGGCAAGAGAATTCTTAGAGTACAGGAGGTTAAGGCTGCAGTGAGCCAAGATTGCATCACTGCACTCTAGCCTGGGCAATAGAGTGAGAAACTGTCTAAAAAAAGAAATATCCAAAAATATTGGATGGTTATCAAATCATCCAGTTTCTCGCAGTGTTAATATTTTGTGTAATTCCTGTATAATATCATAACTGGAAAATTGACATTGATTATAATTCTAATGTCACCTTATTCAGATGTCAACAGTTTTACCTCCATTCATTTGGGGGGGAGAGAGAGAGAGAATATTTTTAGTTTTATGCAATGTTATCACATGTATAGATTCATATGACAACCAGTAGAGTCAAGATACAGAATAATCCCATCACCATAAATATCCCTATGTCACCCTCATATAACTGCACTACCTTCCTTCCCTTTCACCTATAGCTCTGTGCATACCCTCTGAAAAACACTTCCCCATTTCTATAATCTTATCACTTAATACATATTACAGAAATCAAATCATACAATATGTAACCTCATGGGAGTAGATTCCCTGGAGGCACATCCAAGTTGTTGTGAGTATCAATAGTTCATTTGTTTTTTTTTTTTTTTTTTTTTTTGGTAAATTTTATTTCATGATGCAGATAGATAGATAGATAGATAGATAGATAGATAGATAGATAGATAGATCCCAGTGTGTTTAACCGTTCATCCATTATGGGATAGATACCTAGGATGTTTCTAGTTGTTGACTACTATATAAAATGCTATTATGGACCTATATATATGGGTTTTGTGTAAATATAAATTTCCATTTCTCTCAGATAAATGTGCTGAAGAGTAGGATTGCTGGGTTGTATGGTAACTCCATTTGTAGTTTTTAAAGAAAACGGTTAAACTGGTTTTCCAGTGTGACTCTACCACTGTACAGTGTTACCAGCAATGCATGAGGGATTCAACTTCTTTACATCCTTGCCAACATTTGTTTGGTGTTATCACTATTTTTTTTATTTTGCCCATTCTGATACATATATAGTGATAGCAAATTGTCATTTAATTCATAGTTCCCTAATGGATATAAAGTTTAAATATTTTTATGTGCACATTTGCCATCTACATATCCTCTTCAGTGACACACACATTTATACAAATATTTCTAACTGGATTCTTTGTGTTTTTATGATTGAGTATTAAAAATTCCTTCTTTTCTTTAAATGTCCTAGATACTTGCCCTTTGTCACGTATGTGGCTGGCAAAATTTCTTTTTCGGTCTGTAGTTTGTCTCTGCATCCTCTTAACAAGGTATTTTGCAGAACAGAAGTTTTTAACTTTAATGAGGTCAAATTTCTCAACTTTTCCTTTTGGGAATTATGCTTTTGATGTTATCTAAGAATTCTTTGCCTAATCCTATACCCTGAAGCATTTTTCTATATTTTAGAAATAAATTTATTGTTTTATAATTTACATTTATGTCATTATGAATTTTGAGTTAATTCTTGTATAAGATATGAGGGTCTAGCTGATGGATTTTTGTGTTATTCTTGCCTATGGATGCTCACTGCTCCAGCACCAGTGACTGAAAGGCTGCCTTTCTGTCACTGAATTACTTTTGCGCTTTTGTCACAAATCAACTGGGAAACAATCAGTTGAAAATATTTACGGGGTCTACTTTTATGTTTTATTTTCTGTTCCTTGGAGCTCTGTGTCTAGTCCTCTGCCAATACCACACACTCTTGATTATTGTCACCATATTATAAACCTTAATATCAGGTAAAGTAATTCCTCTCACCTTATTCTTTTTATATTGTCTTAGATGTTACAGGATTTGGTGCTTTTAATATACATTTTAGAATAAGCTATCCAATGCCTGCAAAAGAATTTGCTTCAATTTTGAAAGGATTATAAATTATGCTACTACAAAGACACATGCACACGTATGTTTATTGTGGCACTATTCACAATAGCAAAGACTTGGAATCAACCCAAATGTCCATCAGTGACAGACTGGATTAAGAAAATGTGGCACATATACACCATGGAATACTATGCAGCCATAAAAAAGGATGAGTTTGCATCCTTTGTAGGGACATGGATGCAGCTGGAAACCATCATTCTTAGCAAACTATCACAAGAAGAGAAAACCAAACACTGCATGTTCTCACTCATAAGTGGGAACTGAACAATGAGCTCACTTGGACTCTGGAAGGGGAACATCACACAATGGGGCCTATCATGGGGAGGGGGGAGGGGGGAGGGATTGCATTGGGGAGTTATACCTGATATAAATGATGAATTGATGGGTGCTGACGAGTTGATGGGTGCAGCACACCAACATGGCACATGTATACATATGTAACAAACCTGCACGTTATGCACATGTACCCTAGAACTTAAAGTATAATAAAAAAGTAAATAAAATAAAAAATAAAAAATAAAAAATAAAAAAAAAAGAATTGCCTTAAGCCTACAGATCAATTTGGGGAGGGTTGACATTTTTACTACGTTGTGTCTTCCGGTCTCTGAAGAAAGTATATCTCCGTTTAGGTAATCACTTCCTTCTTTCATTCCCATTTGCAATGTTCAGCATACAGATAGTATGTATTTTTTGCTAAGTTTGTGCTTAATAACTTCATTTTCTTCGGATTTATTGTAAACGTGTTTTAAGCTTGGCTTTTGTATGTTCACTGTTCCTATAATAAATCTTCTCTTAATGTCATTGATATATTCTTGGAAACTGCAATGTTAGGCTAAATGACTTACAACATGTCCCCAATAGCATTAGTTTTTGCAATGTCATTTTTTTTATAACTTCATGAGAAAAAAAATTGGTTCGCTTAAGGGTTGTTTTGCTTAAACTTGCAGTTTCCAAAAACCTGTTGATGATGTTAAGTGAGAATTTGCTGTCCACAAAAACGACATTGATTTTTATGTTGATCTTGTATCCTGTGAACTTGCAGAAATCACCTTTTTCATTCTAGGGGTTTTATTTTTGTATTATCCATGGAACTCACTGAGCAGAAAATCATGTCACTTGCAAATACAGACATTTTTTTATTTCTTGGTTTTAAATCTGTATACCTTTTATTACTTTTCTTCTTCTTTCTGTTTTTGTTTTATTTATTTATTTATTTATTTATTTATTTATTTATTTATTTATTATTTTATTTTGCCTTATTGCAGTTTCTAGAAGGGTTGCTACTGTGTTAAAGAGGAGTGCTGGCAGCTGGCTAATTGCCTTGCTCCCTATCTTAGAGGAAAGCATTCTGTCTTTCACCATTAAGAATAACAACTGTAAGATTTTAACAAACTTTATTTTTTAGAGCACTTTTGGGCTCACAGAAAAATTGAGTAAAAGGTACAGAAATTGCTCACATATCTGCTTTCCCCCCACATATGTATCACTTCCCTCAGTGTCAATATCCCTCAAGAGAGTGGTACATTTGTTATAATTAATGAAAATACTTTAAGTTTTTAAAGATATTATTTATCAAGTTAAGGTACTTCCTATTTATTTCTAACTTGCTGAGAGTTTTTAATTATGAATGAGTATTGAATTTTGTCGAATGCTTTTTCTGCATTAAATGACACAGTCAACTTCTTTAGCTTGCCAATTCCTTCTCCTCACTCTGTAAACTGGGGGCTTATGATGATAAGGTTTGCTATGAAAATGAAGTATTGGTAAAAAGTCAAATGTCAGTCATGAAGTATTAAAATAAAATAAAGTTCAAAAGATTGATTCATAATACACAGTACAGGAATTCCCTACTGTACATTAATACTGAGTGGCAGTCAGTGGAATTAAGAATAAATTATTAATAAATAATAGAGCAGGCTGGGTGTGGTGGCTTGGGCCAGTAATCCCAGGACAAAGCAGGAAGATTCTTTGAGCCCAGGAGTTTGAGATGAGCCTAGTCAAGATAGTAAGAGCCATCTCTACAAAACAAAAATTGTATTTTAAGTTAGCCAAGTGTGATGTCGTGTGCCTGTAGTTCCAGCTACTCAGGAGGCTGAGGTGGGAGGATTGCTTGAGCCCAAGACATTGAGGCTGCAGTGAGCCATGATCATGCCACTGAAATGCAGCCTGGGTGACAGGGCAAGACCCTGTCCCAAATAATAATAAGAAGAGGAAGAGGAAGAGGAAGAGGAAGAAGAAGAAGAAGAAGAAGAAGAAGATGAAGAAGAAGAAGAAGAAGAAGAAGAAGAAGAAGAAGAAGAAGAAGA
>NW_022306593.1:0-20394 GCF_002776525.5 Piliocolobus tephrosceles | reverse complement strand
AAGAAGAAGAAGAAGAAGAAGAAGAAGAAGAAGAAGAAGAAGAAGAAAGCAGAAAAGAATACATGTACATTGAGTACTGGAGCAAAGAGAAATGTATCACCTAATAAGACAAAAGCCACTGTTTTCTAAGATTTACTATATCTTAAGTACAGTGACTTCATTTCAATAACTAGTATTATGTAACAATACTTCTTCAACTTTACAGGGACCTACAGTCTGTTCGTTCTACCTCATGTTCACTATGTTTAACCCTACACTCCCCATGTTCCATGGTCCATTTCTATTGTTGCTCCCTTGCCAATATCCTTACTTTCCTTGCCCCACTCTCCCACTGCTGTAGTTGCCTGACCATCCCATTAAATCTATCTCTCCAACTACTCCAGGCCTGCACACACATGGCAGAGAATGGCACCAGAAAAAATCTGTACATTTGTGACTATTCATATCCTATGGCCACTTAGTACCAATAATCCTAAGGCCCATCATTTTTATTATCTATATGCTATTTACTCTTTTTTTTAGATCACTTTATATATTTTTTACCCCAAATATTTAACACTTTCTTATCTTCACTCAGCTAATGCTTTTGCTTCCTATTTCATTGAGAAAAGAGAAACACTTTAGAAAGAAGGTTCACAAACACCCACTACCACAGGTGCCCACTTAACCATCGTCTTAGTGGTTTCTACAGATAAATTTTCTGTCCTCAAACAAAGACCCATCATTTACTTCTAGAACTTTTCCTCTCTCAACCATTCTAGGACATAATTTTAACAAATCTTCTCTTTCTTTCCGGCATCAACAAGATTTCCACCCTGAGGAGATCATTTCCAATTTTCCTTTCAAAGATAGGAAAGATTTCTCTGCCACCCTGTACAGTAAAGTCCCTGGAATCATTCATCTGTAGTCTTCATCTACTACTGCTCTTTTTCCATTCACTCTTGAACACTCTCCAATTAGGCTTTTTCCTCCAACACTCCACAAAACCTGATCATGTGAAGACCACTAATGGCTTCCACAATACCAAATATCATGATCAATTTTTGGACCATATATTCTTTTCTGTTAGTAATACTAATACAAATATCTTAACTTTACTCTCAACCCTGATTCTCACCAAGCTTTTGCCATTTTAATAAATTAGTGAAGTGAGTTCACTAATAACCAATCCCAAGAGAAGATTCCCATTGTGCACAGGACAATAGAAATTATCACTAGGCCAACCACCAGGAATAACAGTCTGAATACTTTTGCCCACTGCATCCTGGGCTATGGTGTTACCAATTGTTGAGTCCGTGAGATAGAATACACTTAGGTGCAAAATGTTATAGGAAAAAGTTTTATTACTTACAGACAGGCAACAATAAACAAAAGAAGCCTAGTATCCATGGTGGGTCAGTTCCCCTAAGGCCCAAGAAAGCTGCCCTGGGCAGATGGAGTCTTGCTTGTGTGTGCTTAATTTGCACCCCAGCTGAGAGACCTGAAAAGGCAGCTTGCCCTGGGTTATATACCTCAGAGGCAATGTGAGTCACCAGCTGAGCTTTGAAGACCATCCAGCTTCCAGGGGGAGAACAATGCCTAGGCTGTCCTGGAAGGTGCCTCTTTAACTCAAGATGTCACATTCCCTAAGATGGACAGAAGCAAGGCCCAGGCTCTAGGCAGTTCTTCCCTATCAGCGTATTATATCCCCAGAACATTCTACAGTTATTCTTGAGAACTAAAGGCAAGAAAGGGGAAGAACTGTGTGGATCCAAGGCCACCCAGATAATTGTCCTGCAATAAATGTCAATGTCATCTTAAAACATCCTGGTATCAAACTTGAGGTCTCTTACATACATCTCATGTATAATCCTTCAGCAGAACTCAATCACTTCCCACCACTCCTATGCTATCACTCTAGTTCAAGCTACACTCACCTTTTGCATGGATTATTTCAATTGCCTTGAAAATGTTATTTCTTTTTTTATCGTTCCATGAATTCTCATCCAATTAACCTAAAGGACTGACCTAAACCCCACAACAGATCATATATCCTCAGCTAAAAACCCTCCAACAGCTTTCTGTCACTCTTCATAAAAGCCACAGTACATAGAATTACCTGCAAAACCTTACACAATTCTGGCTCCCCATAATTCTCCTGACCCCACCTCCTTTTCCTTTCTCTCTGACTTACTCCACTCTGGCCACACAGACCTCCTTGCTGCATCTCAGACACCAGCAACCTTCCTGTCTCAAGTCCTTGCTTTTACTGTTCCCTCTCCCTCAGATAGCAACATACCTCACTTTTCACAGGTCTTTGTTCAAACAGGAGGGCTTCTTTAACTGTTTTGTTTAATATTGTAACCCTTTTTCCTGGGCCCTTCACTCACTAGCTCCCTCTTCCTATCCCCATCTATTTTACCTCAATTTAAAAAATATCTGTCTCCTCTATTAGAATGCAAGCTCCAAGAGATCAGAAATTTTTAATGTTTTGTTCACTATGCCTAGAACAGTAGTTTGCACACAGTTGTTGCCTAATAAATATTTGTTGAATACATGGATGGATGGATGGATGCATGAATGAATGAATGGCAGAGATGACAACCTTGGGACAGGTTTCAGAAAAGAAGCCTTGTGATCTATCTAATACTTGAATTCATGACCATGTTGAAGTGAGATTAATGTAAGTTGTGAACATATTCTAGCCTCCTTGTGCTTCTCAGAATATCTAGGGAGAGCAGCATTCCCCTGGGAGGTGGGGAAAATCCTGGGTCAAAGAGCAGTCTTAAGCTCTCATCAGCACAGAGATGCAGCTTCCTAAGGGCAGCGCCACTGGATAAAATCAAACATAACTCATACCAGCTATGCCTAAAGATTGTATCACATGTAATGACCAATAACTGTGATATGCAGTACGAGCTTCAACAGTTTTTGTTTTCGTTTTTTGAAAACCAAGTCTCACTGTGTTGCCCAGGCTGGAGTGCAGTGGCATGATCTCGGCCAACTACAATTTCTGCCTGCCGGGTTCAAGCAATTCTCATCCCTCAGCCTCCCAAGTAGCTGGGACTACAGGCATAAGCCACCATGCTCAGCTAATTTTTGTATTTTTAGTAGAGATGGGATTTTACCACGTTGACCAGGCTGGTCACCTTAGAAATTTCAAACAGAGAGAGTTTGAATACAAGGAATTAAGTTACAAAGCTGGTGGAAGGACTGGGAAAGCAAAAATGGGAGAGGTGTGTCACCTGCAGATTAGAAACTACAGGAAGCTGGGGACATACTCCATGTGGTAAAATTCTGGGCATTAAAACTGCTTATCATCTGAAGTTTTATGAACAGCTGTGGGTAGAGTGTGGTGGCTCACGCCAACAATCCCACCACTTTGGGAGTTGAAGGTGGGAGGATTGCTTGAGGCCAGGAGGTCAAAGCTGCAGGAAGAACAGCCTGGGCAACATAGCTAGACCCCACTTCTAAAAAAAAGAAAAATTTAACCAGGCATGGTGGTGCATGCCTGTAGTCCCAACTACTTGGGAAGCTGAGATAGGTAGGTTGCTTGAGCCCAGGAGTTCAAGGCTGCATTAAGGAGTTAATAAGGAGTTAAAAAGAAATTATTTAGGCAGATAGTTAGGGCAAGGAAGTCCTCCATAAGGTTTATATTTTCCTTTTCCTGAAAAGCAGCTCCCAAATCATTTCTTTTCTAACAAAGATCAGCCTGTAATATCGAGCTACAGATGTATATATCTTGTTGAATTGTCTAGTGAAAGACTATGTACATTGCCTGGCATGTGGTAGGTACTCAGATATTGGCTGTTATTATTACAAATCAGCTCACTGTGCCTACATTTGAAGCCTGCCCAGTGGTTCCTCGGAATTCAAGCTGGGGTGTAGGAGAATAAACATCTCATCTGGATCCTGAAAGCATGTGGATAAGGAAGAATCTTACCCCACGAACTAGCCTGTGATCTTGTGAAGTCACTTAACCCCCCAACCATGCTCTCTGTTTTGCAAAGGGGTGATAGTATTTCTCTCGCAGAGTTCTTGTAAGAATGAAATGAGATCACGTGGCCAAGCCTGACACACATTACGTGTTCCGTAAATGTTAGTCCTTATTGGTAGACACACATTTTTGGCAAAGGAGGCTCTTGGGAATGGTGGAGGTATCAGAGGCTTTTGAACCAGAGCAACCCCATACCGAATAGGGGCTGGGTAAAATGAGGCTGAGATCTACTGGGCTGCATTCCCAGATGGTTAAGGCATTCTAAGGCATAGGATGCGGTAGGAGGTCAGCTCAAGATACAGGTCATAAAGACCTTGCTAATAAAGCAGGTTGCAATAGAGAAGCTGGCCCAAATCCACCAAAACCAAGATGGCGACGAGAGTGTCTTCTGGTGGTCCTCACTGCTACACTCCCACCAGCGCCATGACAGTTTACAAATACCATGTCCACGTCAGGAAGTTATCCTATATGGTCTAAAAAGGGGAGGCATGAATAATCCATCCATTGTTTAGCGTATAATCCAGAAAGAACCATAAAAATGGGAAACCAGCAGCCTCTGGAAGCAGCTCTGCCTATAGAGTAGCCATTCTTCATTCCTTTAGTTTCTTAATAAACTTTCACTTTTCTCTATGGACTCACTCTGAATTCTTTCTTGGATGAGATCCAAAAACCCCTCTCAGGTTCTGGATCAGGACACTTTTTCTGTAACAGAGGGGTGGCAATGTGAAAACAGATCTTGGTGGTGAAGGACCCCCATTAGGGGGCATTATTACAGCACATTTTCCAAAGGTAATATCTATCAGTTAAAAAAAAAATTTGAAAAAGCTGATCTGTTCACTACCTGATTAAAGAAGAGTGATTGGACCCTAAAACCCCAAAAGGCAGTAACTGGAACGTTGTGCTGTTTTATGCTTCAAGGTCTCAAGCCAGGCTCTTGCCTCTGATATCTGTAGTCCTATTGTGTTAAAGCAGAAGGGATCAGGACTGGAGATGTATTGTGATTTCTTGGCTGCAGCACCCCAGGCCCTACACTTCAGGTATGTCAGGAACTGCAGATCAAACTGGAATCTCCAGGATTCAGGCCCCATGTGGGTTTGCCTGGAGGGCTGTTGGGGCAGATCCCAGGCCTGGCACCAACCCTCAAAGGCAACTTTTAGTGCAGCAAGGCCACACGTCGTCCCCTGGACCTTCCTCTTGGATCTTAACAGTGCCTAAGAACCTATGCCATGCCCCCACGCTGGGGTGCTGGGGGTGATTCAGGCTTCTGTCTTCTTTAGGGAGGAAGTGCATAGCAAGGGGGCTGGATTGATAGCCTGGTGGCCACAGGCACATGCATAGGAGGCAGGACTGGGGTGAAGCACCTTCCTGGGGCTTCCAGGCTTTCAGAGGTAGGGGCAGGGCCTGTCCGTTCAGAAAACCTGTGTTAGAATTGGAGGAAGTAGTGCATACCATGGGGTTGCTGAGAGAATCACAAATACCCATGAAATGTCCCAGAAATGATGGGAGAAGCTTTTCGGTGGCTGGTTAAACCAACAGTGGTAGACAGGGTTGGAGCTAGAGAACTGTTTCTTATAACTTTAATGGGGGATGTTTTGTTTGGGATCTGGTCTCTGTCAGCAGGCAGAGTCTCCACCCTCCTGTTGAGTGACCACCCAGAGGTGAAAGAGCTGAAGGCCATGAGTGAATGTGTATATTTTTGCTGCAAGCAAGAGGTAACTCCAGGCTCTGGAAGCTCATCTTGAGGTCACTGGTTTGATTTGGTTTGCGACAAGTGCACTCTTTTTGCTCAGTAAAGCCCAGATCAAGCATTGATCATCAAAGGCGCAAGTGGCCAAGGTGGCATGAAATCTCATTTTTATTAGGTTTCTTTGGACAGGGCTATGCCTTGCCCACCTTTTCATTCCCTCCCCCACCTCTAATTGGTACTAATATATGTTTTGTTTTGTTTGTTTTTTTGAGACGGAGTCTTGCTCTTGTTGCCCAGGCTGGAGTGCAGTGGTGCAATCTTGGCTCACTGTAACCTTCGTGTCCAAGGTTCAAGAGATTCTCCTGCCTCATCCCCATGAGTAGCTTGAATTACAGATGCCCACTACCATGCTCTGTTAATTTTTGTAATTTTAGTAGAGACGGGGTTTTGCCATGTCAGCCAGGCTGGTCTCAAACCCCTGACCTCAGGTGATCTGCCTGCCTCAGCCTCCCAAAGTGTTGGGATTACAGGTGTGAGCCAAGTGATCATCCTTGTTGATCACTGAGTAGATTTTGGAGTCCAGACGTAGGTCTACAGCAACCCAGGGCAGCACTTTCTTTCATGTGCTTGGTCTCCAGGAGCTGGAATGACACCTAGATTTGGGCTCTGTGTCCTCTCAGCAGAGCTGGCTTCAGAAAGAGCTCATGCTCAGAAGAACCCTGGACTTGGTTAATGCTCTGCTGCTGCCATCTTGGAATTCTTCATTTTTCTTATTTTACAACTTTAAAAGAATTGCGACAAATATATATAATATAGTAATTTGCCACAATTAACAAAAAGCCACACACACAACCACGCAGTTTTAAATGTGTATGTGTGTGCTTTAATTTAATTGTGAGACATTTTGTTTTAATTGTGAAACTTGTTTTTTTCTGAGACAGGGTCTTACACTGTCACCCGGGCTGGAGTGCAGTCGTGTGATCACAGTTCACTGCAGCCTCAACTTCCTGGGCTCAGGTGATCCTCCCATCTCTACCTCCTGGGTAGCTGAGACTATAGGTGTGCACCATCACACTCAGCTATTTTTTTAATTTTTTAATTTTTTTGTAGAGATGAGATTTTGCCATGTTGCCCAGACTGAGATGAAACTCCTGGACTCATGTGATTTGCCTGCCTCAGCCTCCCAAAGTCCTGGGATAACAGGTCACCACACCTGGCCATTTTCACTATGTTTAAGTGTATAATTCAGTGGCATTGATTACACTCACAATGTTGTGAAACCATCACCACTATCTATTTCAAAAACTTTTAGTTGCTCCAAATAGAAAGTCTGTACCCATTAAGCAGTAACTCCCCATTTCCCCTCCCCTCAGCCCCTGGTATCCTCTAAGGTACTTTGTCTCTATGAATTTACCTATTCTGGATATTTCATAGAAGTGGATTAATGCAATATTTGTCATTTTGTGTTGAGCTTATTTCTCTTGGCATATTGTTTTTGAGGTTCATCCATATTGCAGCGTGTGTCAGGATGCCATTTCATTTTATGGTTGAATCGGATCCCATCATATGGATATACCATTTATCCACTTATCTCTTGATAAACCCTAGGGTGATTTCTACCTCTTGGCTGTTGTGAATGGTGCTGCTTTGAACGTCGGCATACAGGTATGTATTTGAGTACTTCTTTTCAATTCTTTTCTTTTTTTCTTTTGAGATGGAGTTTCGCTCTTGTCGCCCAGGCTGGAGTACAATGGCATGATCTTGGCTCACTGCAATCTCCATCTACTGGGTTCAAGTGATTCTCCTGCCTCAATCTTCTGAGTAGCTGGGATTACAAGCTTCCACCACCACGCCCAGCTAATTTTTGTATTTTTAGTAGAGTAGGAGTTTCACCATATTGGCCACACTGGTCTCAAACTCCTGACCTCAAGTGATCCACCCGCCTCAGCCTCCCAAAGTGCTCAGATTACAGGCATGAGCCATGGCACCCGGTCTGTTTACACTTCTTTTGGGCCCATACTTAGGAGTGGAATTGCTAACTCATGTGATAATACTATGTTTAACTTTTTGAGGAACTACCAAACTGCTTGAAATTCTTAGTTTCCGAACAAGGGGCCCTGCATTTTAATTTTTCACTGGGACCTGCATATTAGGTAGCTGGTCCTGCTCCTCAGGGCTATTGTTAGAGGATATTAAAGTCTAAGGCACCTGAATTACCTCTCCTTTGTATGGCTCAGCCCTCAATGACCAGAAATTAACCATCACCTCTATCTTGGAGCCCACTTAAGGTTTGTCTGCCTTCCTGTGGATAAACGTGGTTTACTCTTCTGTATGTGCCACACAGTGGAATGAGAAGAATTTACTTAAGGCCATTAGCTTGACGACTGAAACCATCAAAACCCACATAAGCCTTCTCATGTCTGCGTTACATGACTAATATAAAGTGGCCCTCATAACATGACTTTGCTATTTCACTGACTTTCCCAATGTATTTGTCTGTTCTAACATTGCTATAAAGAAATGCCTGAGATGAGGCAACTTATAAAGAAAAGAGGTTTAATTGCTTCATGGTTCCACAGGCTGTACAGGAAGCATAGTGGCTTCTGCTTCTGGGGAGACCTTAGGAAACTTATAATCATGATGGAAGGTGAAGGAGAAGCAGGCGCATCTTACATGGCTGGAGCAGGAGGAAGTGGTGAGGGAGCTGCCAAACACTTTTAAACAACCAGATCTTGTGAGAACTCACTCACCATCATGAGAACAGCGGGGAGGGGAAGGTCCTAAGCTATTCATGAAGGATCAACCCCATGATCCAATCACCTCCCATTGGGCCCCACTTCCAACACTAGAGATTAAAATTCGACATGAGATTTGGGAGGGGACACAGATCCAAACTGTATCAACCAACAGGATTTCACTATGGCAGTAAACACTTGCCCAGAAAGATAAGCATTGCAGATAACTTTAGTGTTTTTCTGGAATTTCCCCCAAACTTACTTAAAACTGCTTAACTTTGATAGATTGTATCCAATGACTGTTAATTCACCTTGTTGTCTCCATGATCCTGGATGATATCATTATCCTATTCAATCTTAGTCTGCCCCACACTTAAACAGCTGCCTTAAACCAGACTCTCAAACATCATAAACACCCTGAATTTACCTGTCTCACCCAGACATTATGACTGCCAGGGTAGTGTTCTCTCTTACTGCTGTGATCTTTCCTTTATCAACATATTGTCTTGGTGGTATTTTATGGGAGCCAGAATTCAATAAGCTGCAATTTTCTTTTCCACACTTTGTTGTTGTTCCAATCCTATTTTATCCAATATCCAGTCCATCCATCCATCCATCCATCCATCCATCCATCCATCCATCCATCCATCCATCCGCTGATTTTCTTATTTATTCAACATGTATTTATTGAATGCCTACTATATATTCAGCACCCTTAGACCCTGGTTCAGTGATGATGGATGTTGTTACAGCCCTTGTCTTTACAGCATTCACCCTCTCCTTCATCATTATGTCACTTTCCTGCTGCTAGGTGAAGGGGCCCAGAATATGTCACTTTGGTTTAAGGATTATTTTGAGCTGAAGGCAATTGGGAAAATACAGACACAGGAAAAGCTCTCTGTCCTTCTCCTTTCTGCCTAAAATCAGGCAACGTTTCCCTTTGTAAAGGTAACATAAATTTCCATTTGTAAATGATTTGTGAAGTGATGCCTCTCTCCAGTACCAGAAGAGAAGAATAACACTTCATCATGGAAATGACTTATCACTAGAGACAATACCTAGATGAGTCTGCATAACAAATCCTACTATTCATCCCTTATCTATTGTACATTTCCTAATTATTGTTCCACAATTTACCACTCCTAGAAGCCCAAATGATCTGCTTTCCTTTGTCTAGTCACTTCACAATTTGTAACCATTTCTTAAAACGGTATATAAGTCCCTGAGTCTGACCACTTTTTTGGGGTCTTCTTTTTTTTTTAATTTTGAGGTAGAGTCTCACTCTGTTGCCCAGGCTGAAGTGCAGTGGCACAATCTTGGCTCACTGAAACCTCTGCTTCCCAGGTTCAAGCAGTTCTCCTGCCTTAGCCTCCCAAGTCAAGTAGCCGGAACTTGCATTTGTGTGTTACCACACCCAGCTAATTTCTGTGTTTTCAGTAGAAACACAAAATTTCGCCATGTTGGCCAGGCTAGTCTTCAACAACTGACCTCAAGTGGTCCACCCTCCTCAGTCTCCCAAAGTATTGGGATTGCAGGTGAAAGCCAATGCACCCAGCCTGGGGTCTTATTTTCTGTGAGGCCTCCTGTGCAAGAAAAAATATTAGCATCAAATAGAAGTTTTATGCATTTCTCTTGTTAATCTGGCTTTTATGCATTTAATTTGCAGGCTTCAGTAACTGAATGTAAGAGAATAGACGCAATGTTTTTCTTCCTCTGTGTAGGGAATATGGAGACTAAGAAGTACTTTCTCCTTGAATTGATTTGAAAGTGGAGCTTTCCAGCAGGAAAAAAAGATGCTGGATCTTTGTGCTTTTAAAATCTGGACTCTGGACTTGATCTTCAGAAGGTCAGGAAGCAAGGCATTTGTAATGAGTTTGTCATGCACAGTACTGATGAATTGACTTGTCACTGCTGTGCTTCCATGCCTCTAAGGTCCTGCTTTTTTTTTTTTTTTTTTTTTCTTTTTAGGCATAATCTTGCTCTGTCACTAGGCTGGAGTGCAGTGGCACGATCTCGGCTCACTGCAACCTCCGCCTCCTGGGTTCAAGTGATTCTCCTGCCTCAGCCTCTTGAGTAGCTGGAACTACAGGCATGCATCACCAAGCCCAGCTAATTTTTGTATTTTTCAGTAGAGACAGGGTTTCACCATGTTGGCCAGGATATTCCTGATCTCTTTACCTCATGATCCACCTGCTTCGGCCTCCCAAATTGTTGGGATTACCGGCGTGAGCCACCATGCCTGGCCGGTCCTGTCTCTTGCTTCTTTTACCCTGGTGTTACCCCCATGCAGCTGGTGCAGAAACAGAATCGAGAACTTAAAAGTCACTACGTGGCCCCACCCCCCAATTAGGACTGTTCTTTTGAAGCCCACTGCCCACTTGGTGAAGTGACCCACCAGCATTGCACAGGAGAGCCCACAGGGAGATGTGTCCAGGATATATGATCAGTCTGGTAGGTAAGGGGCCCTATTGGAGGCTTTGCCCAGCGATATGACCCGCCAAGCTGGTTTGTAAACCAGCTCTAGCTGCTTCAGAGTGATCGTGGTGTATCTAGATGAACACAAATCTGGATGCTCAAACAAATCTCTTGATGTTTGGTTTTCTTTCAATTTAGTCCCAGCAGTTTGGGAGTCTGAGGTGGGCAGATCACTTGAGGTCAGGAGTTCAAGACCAGCCTGGACAACATGGTGAAATTCCATCTCTACTAGAAATACAAAAATTAGCTGGGCATGGTGGCACATGCATGTAATCCCAACTACTCAGGAGGCTGAGGCAGGAGAATAGCTTAAGCCCAGGAGGTGGAGGTTGCAGAGAGCCAAGATTGTACCACTGCACTCCAACCTGGGTGACACAATCAGACTTTGTTTCAAAAAAAAAGTGTTTCACTTTTCTTTCCTTTTTGTCTTTTTTTGGAGCTGGTTTTTAGATATACTCCAGCCCAGCTTATTTATCTTGTAAGCCTCAGGCAGCTTACTCTTCCCCCAACCCGTCCCATCTCTCCTTTCCCATGTGATTTCATCTTTCCTTAGTAATAGGATTTTAACTGGCCTTTTGTATGATGCTAAGTCACTGTGAGACAGAAAATTTCTCTCCTTATTTTTATCAGGCGCTTTTGTTTCCTGAGCTGTTTTTGTAAGTGTGTATGTTTCTGGTTTTGCTTCTGGTTGGCAAATAGACCTGGTATTCAGGGAGAAGATAGGATACCATGGTGTGGCAATTGATCTTTAAAAGAAATAAGCAAAAGTTGATCACATGCTGAAGCTGAGGGCCAATGCAGAGCTGCCTCCCAAGAGGCCAATCAATTTCAATTAAGGAGATTAAAAGTCCGGAGTGCACAGAGGCTTGGTCACGTGTTTCTGGATGCCTGCCTCCTCCAGCAGCCTGAGCAGGCAATGGAGTCCAAAGTGCTGGACTGAGCCCCTTGGGCCAATGTTAAGATGATAACAATAAGGAGAGGACGCAAAAGGAAAAGATGGCTGACAGGACTCGGTGATTCCTCACGGGGCCATACTAGCAGCAGACCTTCCTTCTGCAGGACTGACTCGCTCAGTGTAAGATGTTGGCAGTGCTGTCCTCAACCCCATCAAATATGAGTGGCTCTGAATCCAAGCCACTGTGCTGACCAAACCAAACCGAACCCTAAACAAAAGCAGTGTCTCTGCACATTTCCTAGTGGACAGATGCGTCCTTGGTACCAAACAGCCCTGCCTCTGCTGTATAGATGGAGAGGAGGCCTCATGTAACACCCAGGTGGAGTACTGATTTGCCTTGTCCAGGCCCTTCTCACAGGATTCTAGGGCTCCATGTTCCCTGACTGCCAGGGGCTTTGTAGAGCCCACTGAGGGGCAAGGTCAGGGTAGCGGAAGAGGGAGAGGGGCAGACTGGCAAGGCCTGGCTGAGACTGAGGTGGAGGAGAGGGGCTTTGGCATCATGTAGACCCAGGGTTGGATGTAGCTCTGACTCTTATGAGTTCTACATTGTCTCTGAGCTTCAGCATGTGATCAGTTTGTGCTTATTTCTTTGTAAGACAGTTTGGTATACCAGATATCCAGTCAGAGCCCAGACTGAAAGTGAGCTTCACGTTTGAAGTTTCTAAAAAAGCAGCAGCCACCTCACAGGGGTTATGCCAAGCTCAAAGGAGGTGGTGTGTGTACATAAAGTGCACAAGGGTCCCTAGCCAGCCTTTTACTGCAGGCAGCTATCCAGTGACACTGGACAGGCAGCTGGGGGCAAAAATCCCACTCCGCTCCCGGATGTGTGGTTGGAATGTTTGTGTGCCTTCCAAATTTCTGTGTTAAAATCTTAACCCCTGAGGTGATGGTATTAGGAGATGGGGTCTTTGGGAAGTGATTAGGTCACAAGGGTGGAAGCTTCATGAATGGAATTAGTGTCCTTATAAAACGGGCCCAGGGGAACCCTGTCACCCCTTCCACCATGCTAGGACACAGCATAAAGGCACCGTCTAGGAACCAGAGAGCACATCCTCACCAGACACCAAATCTGCCTTGATCTTGGACTTCCCAGCCTCTAGAACTATTGGATTTCTGTGTTGAGAAGTCACAACACAGAAATCTGCCTTTTGTTATAGTAGCCCTAAGATGCCAGAGCTGGTGATTTGTGTTAGAAGCTGACAAATCAATGCATTTTGAGGGTTCAGTGAACATAAACTGGCAACCATGAATGCTGTGCAAATATCGGGTCTGTGGGAGAGCAGAGGGGCAGGAGGGAAACAGGGCCAGGGAGAAGGGTTGTGCAGGGAGGCAGGAGGGACTGAGCTGGGCCTTCAGGCTGGGTCTGGTTGGCCCGTGAGGGCAGGAAGGAGTAGGAGCATTTCAGGAAGGGGAGTAGCATGCAGCTTGTGGAAACCAGAGGTGTTTGTTGGGCAGGAAAGTTAAGTGGGCTGGGATGAAAGCCAGTCGGACAGAGGCCCGTGGATGGGAACAACTGCAAAGGCACACTCAGTCTTCCCAGGCAAATGACAGGAGCCCAAAACCACAGTTCGCCTGGCCTCAAGGTGACATCCTCTTTAGGGACTGACTGTTCACGCAGGGCCTCTTCCTTCTCTCTGCTGTCTTTCGGTTAGGCTGGCCTCGAAAATGGAGTAGGAAGAGGGTGAGGCTCTACATGAGACTATGTCAGGCCCTGGCTGCTTGTTTCGTTATCTAAAGTAAGGTTCCCCAACACCCAGGTCATGGACTGGTACTGGCCTGTGGCCTGTTAGGAACCAGGCTGCACAGCCAGAGGTGAGTGACGGGCGAGTAAGCGAAGCTTCATCCATATTTACAACTGCTTCCCATTGTTCACATTACTGCCTGAGCTCTGCCTCCTCTCAGATCTGCAGCAGCATTAGATTCTCATAGAAGCACAAACCCTATTGTGAACTGCATATGTCAGGGATCTAGGTTGCACACTCCTTATAAGAATTAAATGCCTGATGATCTGTCACTATCTCCCATCACCCCTGGATGGGACAGTCTAGTTGCAGGAAAACAAGCTCAGGGTTCCCACAGATTCTACATTATGGTGAGTTGTATAATTATTTCATTATATATTACAATGTAATGATAATAGAAATAAGGTGAACAATAAATGTAATGTGCTTGAATCATCTTGAAACCTTCTCTCATAGCAGGTCAGTGGAACAATTGTCTTCCATGAAACTGGTCCCTGGTGGCAAAAAGTTTGGGAACCACACATCTAAAGGACAGGAGGAGCCGCTTTCAAAAGCACTTGCCTCAAGATCCAGAGGGTGGCAGAGCCCCAAACCCTCAGAGTAGGGAGGTTCATGCACTTGCCTGAGGTCAGTGGGTGGTTAATGGCAGGGCTGGTTTCCTGCTGTCCAGTCAGGAGGTCCTTCTCCTATACCCCCAGCCTGGTCACAGTGGCTCATGCCTGTAATCCCAGCACTTTGGGAGGTGGAGGTGGGTGAGTCACTTGAAGTCAGGAGTTTGAGACCACCCTGGCCAACATGACGAAACCCTGTCTTTCCTAAAAATACAAAAATTAGCCAGGCATGCTGGTGTGCACCTGTAGTCCCAGATGCTTGGGAGGCTGAGGCAGGAGAATTGCTTGAACCCAGGAGGCAGAGGTTGCAGTGAGCTAAGATCACACCACTGCACTCCAGCCTGGGCACCAGAGCAAGACTCTTTCTCAAATATAAAAAAAAATTAAATGTAGGTCAGGTGCTTGTGAAAGTCTTGAAATACCTCCTCCACAAAGAAATATCCCAAAAAAAAGTAGTTTAAAAACTGTTTCAGTAGAACACAGGCTAGAGAAGGGAAAATGACTTCTACCTAATTGCAATAATGGTGAACGCATACATAGCACTTACTGTATGCCAGGCACTGCTCTGAATGCTCACAAATTAACACATTTATTCCACAGAATAAACCTATGCAGCAGGCACTAGTACTATGATCTCCAACTTATAGATCAGAAAATCAGTGGACAGTGGAATAAATGATTGGCCCAAGGTCACACCACTAAACCAGGGCTATGGCAGATTAAGGCTGCAGTGAGCCAAGACCATGCCTCTGCACTCCAGCCTGAGTGACAGAGCCAGATCCTGTCTCAAAAACAAACAAAAAACCCAAACCCAGGGATGAAAGCCAAATTGTCAACTTCCAGGCCACTGTCCATTTGACTATTCCAGGAAGCCCCTTACTGAGGGCACAGTTGGTAGCTGAGGGGCTCACATTGGACTTCCTGGTAGCTGGGCATCCCCCGTATGTCTATGGCAGCTGGAGAGAATCCCTGCATTTCCTGGGCTCCAGATTTTTCCATGTCATTTTATCCTCAGTGACTGAGGCCTCTGTTTCAGCAGGGCTTCTCAAACTATCAGTGGTAAGGACCCAGGTTTTTATTTGCAGTGGGGTCTAATACGTGATGGGAAATAGAAATTTTTGTATGAAAAAACATACACAATACAAGCTCCTTTCTTTTTTATTACTAGATTCTTGCCACATAGCAATGCTCTGTTAAATGTGTGGGGATGCTCCTGAATGCTTACTCTCACTTCCTGTGTTTGTCTCATTATGGAGACAGAAGCAATCTTGTGGGTCTCTTTGAGTGGCACAGTTCTTTTTTATTAAATTTTTTTGTAGAGATGGGGTTTTGCTATGTTATCCAGGCTGCTTTCAAACTCCTGGCCTCTAGCTATCCTCCCACCTCGGCCTCCCAAAGCATTGGGATTATGGGCATGAACCACTGTGCCCTGTGAAAGGCACGTCCCTGCCAGCCTCGGCAGCAACAGATTCTGAAACTTCCAGGGACAAAATGTCACATACACTAACCTGGCTAGGTCCTGGCTGGGCCTTTCACCATGATTACCTTGCAGGGAGAAGAGCTCAAGGCCATCTGGTCACCTCTCTCGCATTGTGTAGCAGCAAAGCACAGGCCTTAGAAACTCAAAAGCAAATCCATTCCCCTCACTCGTGAGCCATGTGAACTCGAGGCGAGTTCCTAACCCACCTGTGCTTCAGTTTCTCCATCTGGCAGATGGAGAGGACGATGCCTTCCGCTCAGGGAGACAGTGAAGGTGAGATGCGATCATGCCTGGAAAGTGCTTAGCACAGCGCCTTATTACTCTCTGTTCCTCTTTGTCCACAAAAAGACTAGAGTTAGGGCCACTGGGAACAGGTGGGACTCTGAGGAGAGGGTGTCATGGCTGTGAGCCTTATAAGAACAATGTGGCCCTCTTGAACAAAATGTCAGAACAGAGGGTCTGGGTGGGCACAGCCTCCACAAGTCTACACGTGAGTGAGGATTTCCCGGGAAAACCTTCCCCCGGCCAGAGAATTGTTGAGAGAAAGGCAGGAGGTCAACTCAACCTCAGACCAGTTGGCCAAGAAGGCTCCACTTTCACACCTTCCACTGAGATTTGCTGGGGAGGAAGCCTGGTGCTGTGTCTCCAGGGTATCTAAGACAGATGTGGGGTGTGTCAGCACCAAACAACTGGTCAGTCTGTGGTTTCTGGATTTGACACTCTTAGCTTCAGAGGCACCATCTTGGGGTGTAGAGCTCAGCATCAGGACACCTCAGGCCTCTGAATCATCATAGGTAAGGCAGTTGCAATGGCCCAGGTATTAGTATGCTCAGGCTGCAGTCACTTAAAGCAACAGAAATGTATTTTCTCACACTTCTGGAGGCTGAAAGTCCAGGTCAAAGTGTCTGCAGGGCTGGTTCCTCTGAGGATGTCGGGGAAGGATCTGCTCTAGGCCTCTCTCCTGGGCTTGCAGAAGGCCATCTTTTCTCCATGGCTTCTCAGTTCTCTTCCCTCCGTGAGTATCTGTGTCAAAATCTTCCTCTTGTAATTGGAACACCAGGTTTTAATATTAGGTTTAGGCCTCACTCTAATGTCTTCATTTTAACTTAACGATTTCTGCAAAGACCCTATCTCCAAACCCGCTTGCATTCTGAGGCACCGGGACTTAACATTTCAACATGTGAATTCTAGGAGATTGAGGGGGGCACATAATCCAGTCTGTAACAGCCCCTAACCCTACCGGCTTCTGCAGAACCAAGCAAATTAGTCCTCAGGGCAGACCAACCAAAGGCTGATCAACAACAACAACGAACAAGCTTTCAGACCAACAAGAGAAGACAAGATTGCAGTGTCTTCATAACGACATTGCTTTATTGATGCAATGCAAGGAAAACTAAGTTAGAATCTATTGAATCTCCCTCTCTCTCTCTCTCTCTTTTTTATTTATTATTTATTTATTTATTTTGGAGATGGAGTCTTGTTCTCTCACCCAGGCTGCAGTGCAGAGGTGCGATCCTGGCTCACTGCAACCTCTGCCTCCTGGGATCAAGTGATTCTTGTGCCTCAGCCTCCTGAGTAGCTGGGATTACGGGCACCTGCCACCATGCCCAACTAATTTTTGTATTTTTAGTAGAGATGGCCAGGCTGGTCTTGAACTCCTGGCCTGAAGTGATCCACCTGCCTCAGCCTCCCAAAGTGTTGGGATTACAGGTGTTAGCCACTGTGCTGGGCCTCTATTGATTGTCTTTGAGATCAACAGTAAAGTAAGAGATGAGCCTAGAATCTCCCAGATTCTTCCTATCTTCAGTATGTTAAGGCTCAGCCTAGAACTGTGCTCAGCCTTTCCATTGCGGCTGAATGTGGGACTCAGGGCATGTCATATAATCTTTCCAAGTTGAAATTTATTGATAAAGCCCAGATAACAAAAATAACTTCTATTTATCTCCCTAGGTGTTCTGAGCCTTAAGGTGTGGTTGCAGTGATGACACATTGCAGAACCAAACAAATTACTCCTTAAGATAGACCATCCAAAGATCGATCAACAACAACAAAAAACAAGCTTTCAAACCAACAAGAGAAGAGAAGATTGCAGTGCCTTCATAGCAACGTTGCTTTATTGATGCAATGCAAGAGAAACTATGTTAGAATCTATTGATTCTCTCTGAGATTTAATGATATGCTTTATTCCAATCCTATTCACAAACCTCCACTGGGCTTTCACAGGAGCTGAAATTGGCCAGTTACAAGCAGAATTGGTTCTACTGTCCTTTGAAGCACAAAAGCAGACACGTTTTAGAACACAAAAGACACTAAGCTTTCTTTGGGAAACACATCCTGTTTAGAAACAAAGATCTCACTTCTAAACAAAAATTGAAAGCATGTCTAACTTCAGATTTATTTGATTACAGAGTCTTTCTCAGGGCTAATCAGTTTTAGAGCAGGTTCCTATTGGCATCAGAGAGCCAATAAAAAATCCAGGAGAAGTAATACAACAACTTAGAGAAACAAGGTTGTTCATTTTTTAAACAGCTTTGAATTCATATTTACACTGGTGAGTCAAATTATTTATACATAGCCTGTAGGTTTTGTATCTCCAGAATTTGTGAGCATTCAGAGGATGATAAACTGTATCTTGACTTATTTGTGAAAAAATATGTAGATGACACCTGGTGGTGTCTATTGAAACTATTAATCAGGTGTAGAGCCAGAAAAACTCAGCAGAAAGGAAGGAGGCCGGGTTTTTAGATGTCACAATGGATGGTTAAGAATTTCAGCTCTAGGGCAATGTTATAATACTTGAGTTACTTGCCTCTGGTCCTCCTTTTCTCCATCTCTAGCATCAGTTCTGAACTCAGGGTTTTCTGTAAACATTAAATGGAATAACACATGCTAAGAGATCTGTGTGGGCCCTCCCAGGGTTAAGAATCCAATAAATGGTAGCTCATATATCATTATCATTACAAAGAATCTTTGCATGTTTATATTTCATCTTTGGAAAAGAATTAAAATCATTGAAAAAAAAAGAGGAGGAAGTAAGTCTCAGACTTTCTTAGCATGTGCTCTCTCTCAGTTTAAAGAAGGGATATTGTCTCCCTACGATCCCAGCATGGAACTGGCAGGATGGAGGGGCAGGTTAGCAGGCAGAATGAGGAACCACGCAGAGGTTTCACTTTTTCCATCTTCCCTGTATAGCTGCAGCATTTGGCTTGATAACTTGTGAATTCCAAGATCAGAAGACCCACCTGAATTGAATGACCAGTGCCCCAATCTTTCCAAATTCTATAGTAATTTTTTAAAATTAATTAATTAGTTACTTTTATTAAGACAGGGTCTCACTCTGTTGCCTAGGCTAGAGTACAGTGGCACAGTCTCGGCTCACTATAATCTCTGCCTCTGGGTTCAAAGGATTCCCCTGCCTCAGCCTCCTGAGTAGTTAGGATTACAGGTGTGCATCACCACATGCAGCTAATTTTTGTATTTTTAGTGGAGATGGGGTTTCACCATATTGGCCAGGCTGGTCTTGAACTTCTGACCTCAAGTCATCTGCCCGCATTGGTCTCCCAAAGTGCTGAGATTACAGGTGTGAGCCACCACGCCTGGCTCATGGTAATAACTATAATAATGTTCTTCTTCTTTTTTTCTTTTTTTTTCCCCATATCACTGTGTCGTATTGTAGCACAGAAAACTAAAGTCGGACCAATGACCATTGGCTAGAAGGAGCCCATTGGGATTTTGATGGTTATTGACTATATTTGTATGTCCCCTGCAGACTCACATGTTGAAATCCTAACCCCCAACAGAATGATATTAGAAGGTAGGGCCTTTGGGAGGTGATTAGGTCATGAGGGTGGGGACCTTATGATGGAATTAGTGCCCTTGTAAAAGAGACAGGAAAGACCAGGTGAGGTGGCTCACACTTGTAATCCCAGCACTTTTGGAAGCCGAAACACTGGATCACTTGAGGTTGGGAGCTCAAGACCAGTCTGGCCAACAAGGCAAAACCCTGTCTCTACTAAAAATACAACAGTTACCCTGGCATGGTGGTGCATGTCTGTAGTCCCAGCTACTTGGGAGGCTGAGGCAGGAGAATTGCTTGAGCATGGAAGGCAGAGGTTGCAACGAGCTGAGACTGTGCCACTGCACTCCAACCTGGGTGACAGAGTGAGACTCTGCGTCAAAAAAACAAAAAAACAAAAAAACAAAAAGAAAGAAAGAGCTTGCTTCTTTCTCTTCTCTCCACCATGTAAAGTCACAGTGAGAAGGCAGCTGTCTGTGAACCAGGAACAGGGCCCTTGCCAGGAACCCAATCATGTTGGCACCCTGAACTCAGACTTCCAGCCTCCATAACTATGAGAAATAAATGTTCATTGTTTAAGCCCCCCAGTCTATGGTAATTTGTTACAGCAACCTGGACTGACAAAAACAAAGATCATTCCAAAAAATAAGAGCTCTTTTTTTGTTTTTCCTTCTGATTCCAGCTCTGAGGTACCACCACGGCAGGTTATTTGGCCTCTCTAAACAACTGATCTGGAATCAAGAGAGTTACAGATTTCCTGTTTGTCTGTCTCCCTCTGTGAATGACAACTCTAGATTTTATCAAATATCTGTGGGGAAAACATTCAGCAAAGGGAGAGGCCAGTCCATCAACATGCAGAGGCAGCAATGTTCAGGAGAATCTGCCTCACGTCATGCAGCCCTCACCCTGCCTTGTCGGAAGATGATAATCATGCTGC
>NW_022306591.1:0-2087 GCF_002776525.5 Piliocolobus tephrosceles | reverse complement strand
GGGGGCTCAGGATGCCAGCTCCCAGGGCAGTGACCGCAGCTGGGCCCCTCCTCCCGGGCTGGGGGTAAGGCTGGCCATGGCCTCCTGCTATGGCTCACTGGCCACTTCACCGCAGCTGCAGCCGACACTGGGTGGCCGCTCCTGCTCCTGTTGGATGAGGAGATGCAGGCCTTCACCGAGGCTTCCTGGCCTCACCCCTGCTGGCCCCAAGGCTGTGCCGCTTCCCCCTGCCCAGCCCCTGGTCTCTGTACAGTGTCTGTCCAGGATGTCTGTCCATCCGTCCTTGACATTCTGTCCAGAAGCAGCCACTGTCATTCTAGTTTGTGAGGGGCGAGCAGAGCCCAGGTGCGGTTGATGTGGAGATGCTGATGCACTTCAGTGTGCAGGGAAGTGAGTTCCTTCATATCTACAACCTCTGCGCAGCCAGCTGGGAGCTCACCTCATTCACAGGTGGATGTGCCTTGTTTTTTGGCCCAATCGCCTGCATTAACTCAGAAGAATCTCAGTTCCCTGCTTTCAAACACATACGCTGGGACGTGAACACTCTCACCCTGGACGTTTTGTCTGAATGTTCAGTGCCCAGGCTCTTGGGTACACAGGCGGCCCCGGGTTTTATTTGAAAAGGGTGTCGTGAACAGTGAAGTAACCCACATGCCTAAGCTTTGATTGACATGAAGAAATGTAGAGGCTGCTGAAATCCTGGTCATTTTGGAACAAAGTCTTTTATTAACAGTTTTCTACGAGAAAGAAATCATTAAAAAATGGATCCCTGTTGAGGTAGAAGGATCTCGTCCTCATGCTTCTGAGTTCCTTCCAGAATCAGCTTCCAGTTCAGCTGCAGAACAGGTTCTGGTGGTGGCTGGAGCAGCCCAGGCAGGTGCCGTCGGGTCTGAGTTCACACCATTGCCCATGTGGTCTCCAGTTATGGTGCTGGCCATGAGTTTGAGTTCGCACTGGTGCCCGCGTGGTCTTCAGTTACTGTGCTGGTCATTTGTGCCTTTCTGGGAAGTTAGAAGGAGGATCATTTCATCACCTGATCTATGCTGGGCCACCGTGAATTCTTCCTTTTAACTGTTTCTCTCATCACGGGCAACGCTGGTGTTCTGTGGTCCACGTTTGCCTTTTCTGAAAACGGATTCTGTGTTGCTTTATATAATCACGTGGTCTCTTTCACAAATGTCGCTTTTCTTTAAGAAAATAATCGTGCTTTTATCTCTTCAATCTCAACTCTGTTCCCTGACACAGGCTCTTACCAGCTCGAAAATTAAAAGTAATCTTTGATTATACTTAATACTTTCTAAAGTTTTCAAAAGTTTATCAGCATGTGGGTCACTGAACATTGACTGTTTATTTCATGGAAAATTACATTCTAAGTAGAGTATTAGAGTGAAAATGATCTTTTGATTTTATTAAAAGATTCAGGTAAAAATATTAAAATGCCTTTGCCAAACTTCATGCCTGTGTATCGTGAAAACATTAAGCTGTTCTCTGCTCCCGGGAATGCATGAGTAGAGTATGTGTTTGAAAGCGTCATTTCAGTCTTAAGTTTTAGGTATTCTTAAAGGGGTTGGCTGGAGAAGCGACATTTAGCATTGAGTGAATGTTTGATAAAGATTTGTCTCGAAACAAAAATAGTTAAAAACAATCTTTAGTGTTTCCTGTCAGGGTTCACCCATTAAAGAATGGTCTTGTAAAAAACTCATGGAGAGTGTCGGTGCCCAGAGGTGCTACCTTGCCCACAGTTGTGTCATCTGCTGTCACCAGGCGACGTGCCCAGCGTTTAGCTGCACGTCAGATGTGGCCACGGGACCACAGGACATCCCTGTGGACGGATGTTCTTATGCAGATTAATGAGGATGGAGACCGCTGCAGAACTGTAAGCCCCCCAGGGGCTGACAGAAGCCTGGGAACACCCGAGACACCAGAGTCGCTGCTGCCCTGGGTGGAAGGAAACCTGCCCTGGAAGATGGGAAACGCAATAAGGAGAAAGTACCAAGGTACATGATGCTGTGAAAACGGAGATGCTTTAATTAAATTAACAATTAAAATCATTTTAATTATGTGAATTATTTGAATTCATGTTAGTT
>NW_022306580.1:13536-24684 GCF_002776525.5 Piliocolobus tephrosceles | reverse complement strand
GGGTATATACCCAAAGGATTATAAATTATGCTACTACAAAGACACATGCACACGTATGTTTATTGCGGCACTATTCACAATAGCAAAGACTTGGAATCAACCCAAATGTCCATCTGTGACAGACTGGATTAAGAAAATGTGGCACATATACACCATGGAATACTATGCAGCCATAAAAAAGGATGAGTTTGCGTCCTTTGTAGGGACATGGATGCAGCTGGAAACCATCATTCTTAGCAAACTATCACAAGAAGAGAAAACCAAACACCGCATGTTCTCACTCATAGGTGGGAACTGAACAATGAGCTCACTTGGACTCGGGAAGGGGAACATCACACACTGGGGCCTATCATGGGGAGGGGGGAGGGGGGAGGGATTGCATTGGGGAGTTATACCTGATATAAATGATGAATTGATGGGTGCTGACGAGTTGATGGGTGCAGCACACCAACATGGCACATGTATACATATGTAACCTGCACGTTATGCACATGTACCCTAGAACTTAAAGTATAATAAAAAAAAAAAAAAAAAAAAAAAAAAGAAACACAAGCTGTTGGAGTATTTTTAAAGCATGATGGATGTTTAATTCTAAAAAATATTGTTTAGTGCATTGAAATGCAAAGAGTCTGTTGACTGCTGATATATTCCTCTATGTTTATACCACAAGAAGTGAACAATTACAGTTATAAGGACTATTCAGGTTAAGAAAATGCTGGCAAAAAATAAAGTAAGACATTGGGATTGAAGCATTTAATATAAATTTTTAGCACTGATATGACTCACCAGGCAAATGAGAAAGAAAGTGAAGTGTTGACGTGGGTGGAGGGTGCCTCGGAAGGGAGTAGACTAGGATATTTTTATCAGAATGCACATATTAAGAGTCTACTCAGTTCATGGCTGCCTGTGAGGTCTGTATAAAGTGACTTAGTATGTATAATTATATCCAGATCTCTTCTTCTCTCATGGAAGTTTAGAATCTAAGACACAGGTGGAGCCAGCCATGACACAGATGGGGCAAAACTGGATGACAAATTCAAGCTTAAAATAATGTAATGTGTACAAAAAGAGTGGCAAGCGGATACGCTGGCACCATGAGTGAGGGAAGTTAAAGGATTTCCTTGCTTTATCAAGCTGGGACTAAGTGCTAGCATTCTTGAAATTGTGGGTGATTTCAAGAGGAGCCAAGAAAGTAAGTAACTGAAGGTCAGCTGATACCAAACAAGCAGCTTAAAGGATTGTTTTAAAAAATCAGCTGGCTGACTTTAAAATGATGAACTTACCAATACTTTGGTTTTTGTGTTATTTGGAGGTCAAGAACAGAGATCAATCATTAGAGATACTTAGAAGCAATCTCCAAAAGAGAAATGAGAATCAGACTCTGATGAGATGAATGAAAAGGATAACCAATTGAAATTCGCCATCGTTCCCTGCGTTTTTCCTGCCTTTTTCTATAGATACTATAAGCCAGTGTCTTATTTTGAAAAATTTTCTAAATTAGGATTAGATTCTGGAATAACATATATTTTGATAATTACATTATACTTCTCAGTCCAGAACGCTTAAATCGGTTCCTACACATAACAGAAACTCATAATTATGCAGAACTGTATAGTAAAACAAGTTGCTACTTTCAACATGTCACAGCAGTTAACATCCAATCCAAGCTTTAGAACTGAATATGAGTTTCAATATTGGCTCTGCCACTTACCTGCTGTGTAACCTTGGGCAAGTTACAAACTTTTCTAAATGTTGGCTTCTGCATTTGCCAAGAAGAGGAGTAATACCTTACCTCATAGGGTTTATGAGACAAAATAAAATAATGTGTGCAAAATAGTTAGCAAAGCACTGGCAGGTAGAATGCAGTCAGTAAAGGACACTTTTTTTTATTAATTCTTCATAAATTTATTTATTTAATACATATTTATTGAGGGTCAAGTATGTGCTAGCAATTGTTCTAATCCATTGAAATTTATCAGTGAACAAATGAAATTCATGTCCCTGTGGATTTACATTTTAGTGAATGGAGTGGAAATAAATAACAAACATAGTGAAGAGGTAAAATATATAGTATGTCAGGAAGTGACGAATGCTATGGAGAAAATAAAAATAAATAAAAGAGCAGGGAGATAAGAAGTGGGGTAACTGGGAGCAAGATGGACAATTTTTTAAGTTTATATGAGGCTGTTAATATTAGTTTGATTGTGATGTTGAGATTTTGATGAGGGCTTTTAGAAATTTGAAGGAGTCAGCTATACGCATGCCTGAAAAAAGGAGCATTCTACAATATGGAAGAGTGCATTCAGTTCAAAAGATGTGAAATAGGAGTGTGCCCAGGAAAAGGAGGCAAAGACACAGAGGGTGAGATTAGCAGATGAAGTCAGATATGTAAGAGAGAAGACAACTCAGACTACTTATGGCCTTGCTGGCCATTGTAGAAGCTTTGGCTTTTACTTCTGAGTAACATCAGAAATTGTTGCAAAGTTCTAGGCAGAGCCATGGCATGATTTGATTTTCTTATATCTTATAAGACCCAGTCTCTTTGCAGTGGTGAGGGTAGACTGTCTGGGCAAGGACATTGGTGAAGAAGGCACTGCTTTTATCTAGGTGAGAGACAGTGGTGGCTTGGACCAGGGTAGGAGCAGTAGAATTCTTGACAGGTGATGGGAATATGGACATATTTTGATGATGGAGTCAGCAGGATTTCCGATGGATTGGATTTGGGCGTGAAAGGGGAAAGTGAAGGATAATTATAAGACTTTGGCTTAAGCATCAGGAAGGATTATCATAAATATGATTATTGTTATTTTATAATTTGTGGCTTCTTGTTTTCCACACTAAAAAGAGAACAGTGAACACACTTGTACTTCTTTATATTCTCCATAGAACTTATTAAAAATGATAGGCACAAAATTGGTGCTAAGTAAACAATAGCTGAAATTTTAAAGGTTATGGAGACAACTCTACTGCTGAGAGAAAACAGTAAGATGTGAAAAGACAGTGAAGCCTTCCAGAGAGAATTTTTTTTCCTTTACAGCTGGGTTAAACTTACTCTGGTCTTGAATTTTCATCTCCCATTAAATTGTCTGATCCAAGCACTTTACCATAGACATTCTCCAAAATCAATATGGATGCCCACATCCTTCTTGATTGCAGAAAATGGTCTCCCCTTTTAAGAGCCTTAGAAGTGATGTAACCTCATTGTTCTCTGGCTACACAGAGACAAGTACTCTACAGTCAATGGAAATGGACAGTGCATACAATCACCTGACAAAATAAGCCCCAAAAGATCTGTCTAAAATTTTTCTTATGTGGACAGAAGTGGATCTCAGTTCTTTTCTTTATGTGGTAATATATCCTTAGGAGCTGAAGAGAATTGCTACAATTCTTTCAGGAAATTATGCATTTCATTTTTGTATTGGATTTATATTCTTGTGAACATTTACAGATGAAATACATAAAAACATTCACACCAAGAGGAGAAGCAGATATTATTATTTCTGAGGACCAGAGGAAAAATAAATTATGTGGTTTACTTATAATTTTTTTTTTCATAATCTGTGAGTCACAAATATAAACAGAATGTGGAGGCTCAACAGTTGTAAACAGAGTTCAGAAATGTCATGCCAATTTCAAACAGGAGAACTTGGGTGAGGAGTATCATGGAATACCCTGATTTAGTTGTAACTGTACCTGAGGGTACAAACTGGATGTGTTTTCATTACATGAAGTGCAAAGCCTCATTTATAGTGATTCTCTGCCCTTAGAGCAAAAATCTAACCGTCCCACGTTCTGAGTTCAGTGAAGGCAAACATGGAGTGAATTCTTTGATCTATTAGCTGGGGTTGTACCATAGGTGCCTTTAAAAACTGCCTGGAGAGCTGAAACAGCAGCTTAAAAGACTGCCAGGAATGGCAGGAACAAGTAAGAGTGGACAGGTTAAAAAAAGAAAACAAACAAACAGAAAAACAGTTTTTGGTAAAACCCCAAATGTATCGACCTGCAAGTTTATATAATAAATACTTTTAGAAGAAGAAATGGTGGAAATTGAATTTAGGGTAGGAAAAAAATGAAGAACTCTTCCTAACAGTGTGTCAAAAGAGATAAAAGAATGGATAAAATTTGAGTGAAAATGAAGAAAGAATAAAGGAACTTGAATGTTTACTTTAAAATGTTTCCTATGGATGTGATCATGCTGTGAAATTAGAGATATGTTTTAGACTAATAAATAGTAAATACAACTTTTTATTTCAGACGTAGTCTATAATCATTTTTCTTGGAAGATTATTTTCTTTTCTATGTCTTCAATGTTATTACCCATTCATATATCTTTAAAAATTTTTGTCTGTAGAAAATATATTTCTTGCCTCTACTTTTTTTTTTTAGCAGGAAATGTCTAAAAATATTTTATTGTCTGAAAAAGGTATGGACATAATTAGGATTCAGAGACAGATTTAGAATAAAATAAAAGTGTTGTAAATTGCAAAGTGTGCTGAGTTTGAGAACTTGCATTAAATTAGAAAGAATATTTTATGATCAGATCTAGGTGTAGCCTCCAAAACAATTTTGAAGAACCATTGGAACATTCTATCATTAGTTTAATTTCATAGTTATCTTTCTTTAATCCTTTCATCTCTCTCCCCTGTCTAGTGAATTTCTTTTGTTAAATTTCTTCTACCAATTTCTGCCCTCACTCTGAGCTCCAAACTCTATAGTGCATCTATTTTCTTTCTAAGTAAGCTCTAGATCTCCTAGAATTTCATCAAAGTAATATGAATACTTATCGTAAGTATTAATATTTACTATGGTTAATAGACCCCATCTTTCTTTTTTTTAAGCCTCCAACAATGAGACCATGTAATAAAAAAGTGATAGAAGGTAAAGGCTCCTAAAGCAGAAGAAAAATTAACAAAACGACACATGCATTATAGATATAAGGATGGTCTGGAAAGTCTTTTTCTGGGAAGCTTCTCTGGCTCCCCAGCTTTGAGTTCAGAACCATGTGCCTCCCTTTTCCCTATCTCCTACCTCCTACACCACATCATTACATTTCTGATTATTTTTATGATTTATGCACACTTTATGGATATAATCTGTCTACTTGTTTCTTTTTCCTCCATGACTATGGTATCTACATACTATGTTTTGTATTTGTCTTTTATCTAAGTATATTAAATAGTGTAATAGACACTCAATTTTGTTTAATTCTTTTTCTTTTTTTGGAAGGAGGAAAAACAAGAATGAAATAAGAAAGGATGTAAGAAAGAACATTCATTTATCCATTTATCAGTGTCTTCATGTAGCCCTCTTAGGAAGTTTCGGATTTAAGATAAAGTGGTATAACTATTTTAATTTAAGTTTGAGGCAGTTCAACCTCAAAATTAAGATCTAGATATGATAGAGACATATATAGATAGATGCATGCATATTTATATACATATATGTATGTGAATATACATATGTTTGATCTATGATATAGACCAAAGATGATATATACATAAATATATGCATATCATATATATAATGAGATGAAAATTTTTAATGTTATGTTTTCATAACTAGCATTGACTACTTAACTGGACTGTAAGTTTCTTTAGTATTATCTCTATATTATCTCCAAAACATTTAACATGAGGCTGTCCCATGAAGACTGTATAGTACATATATATGGTTTGACTATACTGGGACTACTCAAGATACTGGTATAAACTAAATAAAAATCCTTTTACTGGTTGTGTTTGTGGGTTGCATTTTATTACTGCAGTGATTAGGAGAATGGGATTTCATGTCAGAGTAAAATATTTCAATGCAACTCCATCTCATATTAGCTGTTGAATTTGGATGATGGTAAAATGAATATAATGACAGTTCATGGGGGATCATGAAGATAAATTTTGATCATATATAAATATAATCTAGTTCAGGCACACAGTAAATGCTTAATAGGTGAATAGGTGGTAAATTCCTTTTACTATCACACATTTGGAATTCAAGAGATATGACAAGTACTTAACTGTTGCTACTTAAATTTCTAAAAGTTCTTAATTACATGTTAAGTATGGAGTAATCATAATATTTTCCAATATATATACATTCAAGAAACAGCATCCAGTAATATGTGGTAAAGTTAATTATTTTAGTAGATTTCATTTTTGCTTTTATACTATTTTAAGCTAAATTTATTTTTAAGAAGAAAGTTATACTATCATCAAATTAGAATATCAATAAGCTCTGTGTTATAAGTACTGAGTTTCCTTTTGAGGCTGATCCAGGAGTTCCAGGGAAAGATAGCAAGGGTTTGTAGTATTGCCAACAAGGCTCTGAATGCATTTTACTTTGGAATGATGTAGATGAACCATATTGGATGGTTGAAAGTGAAAACTGAACTCTACTTGAAACAAAAGCAACCGATCTTAAAACCTATGTTTTTTAGCATCTAAATCTAAAACATTGCTTTAAATGTTTTCCCATATATGATTAATGTAATTCAGCAATGTACCATCATAACAATTTTCCTACATGTAAATTATATCAATTATCTATAAGTTATAAATTTGACTTATTTCATATTTAAGTGTGATAGGATTTGTATAGCCTTATACTTGATTATAATATGCTATCCAACAAGAAGGAGATAAAAACAAATTCCCTACATAAAAACCATATTTCAAAGATAATATAACTACAGGCATACCTTAAGAGATATTCCAGGTTCAGTTCCAGACTACCTGAATAAAGCTAATATCTCAATAAAATGAGTCACATAAACTTTTGCTTCCCAGTGCATATAGAATTATGTTTCCACTACACTATGGTCCATTGTGTGAAATAGCATTATGTCTAAAAAATGTACATTAACTAAATATACTTTATTGCTAAAAAATGCTAACCATCATCTGAGCCTTCAGCAAATTACAATCTTTCTGTGGGTGGAGGGTCTTGCGTGAATGTTATTGGTTGCTGGCTCATCAGGGTGGTGGTTGATGAAGAGTGGGGTAGCTGTGGCAGTTTCTTAAAGTAAACGATGAAGTTTGCCACATTGATGAACTCTTCCTTTCTTTTTTTTTTAAGTTTTATTATTATTATTATTATTATTATTATTATTATTATTATTATTATTATTATACTTTAAGTTCTAGGGTACATGTGCATAATGTGCAGGTTTGTTACATATGTATACTTGTGCCATGTTGGTGTGCTGCACCCATCAACTTGTCAGCACCCATCAACTCATCATTTACATCAGGTATAACTCCCAATGCAATCCCTCCCCCCTCCCCGTGATAGGCCCCGGTGTGTGATGTTCCCCTTCCCGAGTCCAAGTGATCTCATTGTTCAGTTCCCACCTATGAGTGAGAACATGCGGTGTTTGGTTTTCTGTTCTTGTGATAATTTGCTAAGAATGATGATTTTCAGCTGCATCCATGTCCCTACAAAGGACACAAACTCATTCTTTTTTATGGCTGCATAGTATTCCATGATGTATATGTGCCGCATTTTCTTTCACAAAGAATTTCTCTGTAGCATGTGATGCTGTTTGATAACATCTTACTAACAGTAGAATTTCTGTCAAAATTGCAATGAGTCCTCTCAAACTTTGCTGCTGTTTTATTAGCTAAGTTTACATAATATTATATATTATTTGTCACCATTTCAACCACGTTTACAGCATCTTCACCAGGAGTATATTACATCTCGAGAAACCACTTTCTTTGCTCACCTATCAGAGCAAACTCTTCATTAAAGCTTTTATCATGGGATTGCCACAATTCTGTCCCATCTTTAGTCTTTACTTTTAACACTTGCTCTTTTGCTATTTCTCCACAGAAGTCTTGAACCCCTCATAGTCACCTCTGAAGACTGGACTCAGGTTTTCTTAAACCTGTCAATGTTGATATTTTGACCTCCTCCCATTAATCATAAGTGTGCTGAATGGCATCTCAAATGGGGAACCTTTTCCAGAAGATTTTCAGTGTACTTTCCCCAGATTCTTTCAAGGAATTACTATCTATGTCAGCAATAGCCTTACAAAATGTGTCACTTAAGTAATAAGAATTAAAAGTCAGAATTACATGCTGTGTTAAGCAGGCATGAAAACAACATTAATCTACTTGTACATCTTCATCAGCACTCTTGTGTGACTGGGTGTATAGTCACTGAGCAGTAATGCTTTGAAAGGAATCATTCTTTTTGAACAGTACGTCTCAATAGTAGTCTTAAAATATTCAGTAAAACATTCTATAAACAGATATGCTATCATTAAGACTTTGTTATTCCATTTATAGAGCAGGGGAAGAATAGATTTAAGAGCCCTGAGATTTTTGAGATAGTAAATGAGCATTGGTTTCAACTTAAAGTCACCAGCTGCATTAGCCTCTATCAAGAATCTGTCTATTCTTTGAAGCCAGATATTTATTTTTCCTCTCTAGCTGTAAAAGTCCTAGATGGTATCTTCTACCAATCTAAGACAGTTTTGTGTACATTTAAAATCTGTTGTTTAGTGTAGCTGCCTTCATCAGTGATCTTAGCTAGATCTTTAGGGTAACTTGCTGCAGCTTCTATGTTAGCACTTGCTGCTTCGCCTTGTACTTTTATTTTATGAAGGCTGTTTCTTTGCTTAAACTTCATAAAACAACCTCTGCTAGCTTGATTTTTTTTTTTTTTTTCTGCAGCTTCATCTTTCTCAGCCTTCATAGAATTAAAGAACGTTAGGCCCTTGCTCTGGATTAGCCTTTGGATTAAGGGAATATTGTGGATGCTTTGAATTATTCAGCCCACTAAAATATTCTCCATATCAGCAATAAGGCTGTTTCACTTTCTTTTTATTTGTGTGTTCACTGGAGTAGCATTTTTAATTTCCTTCAAGAATATTTCCTTTGCAGTCACAACTTGGCTAACTGTTACAAAAGTCCTAGCTCTCAATCTCTCCTGGCTTTTGATACGACTTTCTCACTAAGCTCAAGCATTTCTGGCTTTTGATTTAAAGTGAGATGTGTGACTTTTCCCTTGAACATTTTGAGTCTATTGTAGGGTTATTAATTGGCCCAATTTTAAATATAAGAATATGATATTTTGTCTCTGAGAATGGGGAGGTCTGAAGAGAGGAAGAGAGACCTAAGAATAGCTTGCCAGCTATTCCTGACTGTGGAGCAGTCAGAACACACACAACATTCATGAATTAAGTTTGCCGTCTTATATGGGTGTGGCTTGTGGTGCTCAAAAACAATTGCAATGGTAATATCAAAGATCACTGATTGTAGATGACAATGACAGATATAATATTAATAAAAATATTTGAAGTAATATCAGAATGACCAAAATGTGACCCAGAGACATGAAGTGAGCACGTACTATTGGAAAAATGATGCCAGTAGACTTGCTGGATACAGGGTTGCCACAAACCTTCAATTTGTTATGTCACACTCTCTGTGAAGTATAATAAAACCAAGTATGACTGTAGATGATAGAAAATAGTGAAAGATAAAGTGGTTTTTCTCTAGGGTTGCTTTGTATATTCTTTGATTATCTAGGATGCTATATATATATATATATATATATATGCTATATATATCTATGATGCTATATATGTGTGTGTGTATATATGCTACATATACCTATGATGCTATATATGTGTGTATATATATACACACACATATATGTGCAGAACCGTATGGAACAAAGTACTAGGAGTTATTGGGTGGTGAATAGAAAGGAGGACTACATGCCATTTAATAACTTCTCATGCATTGAATGTTACAATGTTAATTATTTTATTTGAAGAAACAACACAAATCCCAGAATCCAACAGTAAGACTAATTAAATATCTGAGGGATGGCAAGGATAACTCCACAGAGGAAGGATGATTTGAGCTGATTTTTTAAGAACAAAGGTTAAATGAGGAGATATTTTATGTATGAGAAAGAACAAAGGTATGTACTTTGTTTTTACTTGTACTTTGTATGTACTTGTATTTTGTGTACAAAGAAACAAAGGTATGAAGGAGAATAACATGGAATTTGGTGTGGCTAAGCCACACAATACAGAATATCATTGGATTAGGAAGTGAACATGAACAAAGACCCATCATGAGAAGTTTTATGTTCCATGCTAAGGTAGTTGAACCTTAGGCAAAGAAAAGCCATTGAGAAAACTTTTGATTAGAAAAGTGATGCCACAAGATTTCTGATTGGGAAGGAACAGTTGGGACTACATAATGAAAGGTAGAAGGAACTGGCAGGACTAGAGGCAGGAAAACCCTTAAGAGGTCATTCCAGAGGTCACTGCCAGTAGAGATGGCGAGGAAAGAAAAATTCAAGAAAAATATAGAAAATTTAACCAGCAGAACCTGGTCAAAAATTAAGATGTAGAATATGAATCAGAAGCTCAGACTGAGTCTAAAAGTTTGACAATTGCCTCAATTATGGTGCCTTTTACCAAGACTGAAAATAAAGGAGGCGGAATTTTAAATGTTTGAAAGGCAAGACATTAACACACATTTGAAATTACTGGGGTTATACTTTCAATGTTTTTTCTTTTCTATTACACTGAATTTTTTCATTCTACACAAAGTAAAGAAATAACAGAAAATTATTTTGCAAAGTAAGCAGAAATATTTTTGTCAACGGTAGTATTGTGTGGGACTGATAGAAATGTAAAAAAAATCAATTAGCATGCTTTATCTTATGAACTCTTTTGTAATAAAAATATGGCAAAAATGTTTAGTCCCTTACTATTAGTAATATACATGAATTGAGTTTCTTAATACATTAAGAGTTTTCACTTTATGTTGATTTATAAATAACATCTTACAAAGATAAAAGTTTGCCCCATTACATATTGACTTTTAAAGTTCTTTCTCATTACTATGGATATTAGAAACAACATGTAAATTTGTAACAGCAAAGTTTTTATTTTTACATTCTCCTAACTCAGCTGTTACACTGGTTTCTATCAGTACTTTAGAGAACAGCATGAGATTTCAGAACGGTGACTAATAAACTACAAATTACTAACTAACCTGGGAATACTAGCCCTATATTATCCAGTGCTCTGACTAAAGTATGGACTCGTAATGTTCTTGCATACTCCCTGTGCTCTGATTTCCATCTATTAATTGTTTCCCTTGCAGTGCAAATTTTTTTTTAGTT
>NW_022306580.1:608-13526 GCF_002776525.5 Piliocolobus tephrosceles | reverse complement strand
GCTTGAGTCCTGTATCAGGGATAAGATAAGAGTCCAAATTCATTCTTTAACAGCTTAAGATAAAGTGGGATTCTATTCTTACTAGGAGAATGCAGTTTATAATAGAAGTTGTGTCTTTGAGAACATCTTCACATCTTCACTCTTCCTTATCCTTTTCAGAGGCCCAGACTGAGCATGCAGCAATTGCTTGATGAAAGGTTGCCTTGAGAAATGTAAATAACTGAAGGAACCACACATAGCTTCCCCTTGGAAACATTCTCTCCCTTGCCTGTCAGGTTGGGGATGTCTCCAAGTTGTACTTTGTAAGCTCTTGGTAGATATTTGTTAATTGAACCAAACGATCCCACTAAATAGAAGCAAATCAGTGTGCATCCAGTCTCTGCTTCCCTTTCCTAGTTGAATTTTTTCATTGGCGCTTTGATGAGAGAGAGGTCTTCAGCTGCCTCCCTGGTATAAGCTGAATCACTAGATATTGAAGAAAGACATTTCAAAGACAGAAGGCACTCTAAATCTTCTACCTAGGTGATGGTTTAAAAGCCGAAACAGTCCCCAAATGTATTGGTGATATATAGACCTTGCATTCATTCTCATGTTATATTTATTTGTAATTAAAAACCAGAGACTATCATGATGAGATGTCTTTAGTTTCTCCTTCATGAATTTTTTGTATCCTGTCTACAAGTGTACAGGCATTCTTTAAAAAAAAAGTAATTGGCAAATAATAACTGTATATATTTATCCCTTACAGTGTGATGTTTTGATACATGTATACATTGTAGAATGAGCTAATCAGGATAATTAACATATCCATCACCTCATATACTTATTATTTCTTTGTAGCAAGAGTGTTTAAAGTCCACTCTTAGTAATGTTGAAATATAAAATACATAATTACTAATTATAGTGTCCTTGCTCTCCAATAGATCACCAGAAGTTATTCCTCCTCTCTAACTGAAACTCTGTACCCTTTAACCATCATTTTCCCATTTCCTGCCTCTTCTCCCCATCCTCAGCCTCTGGTAACCACCATTTTACTCTTTTATTCTATGATATAGACTTTTTTAGATTCCACTTGTGAGACCATACAGTATTCATTTTTCTGTAGCTGGCTTATTTTACTTAGCATAGTGTCTTCTAGATTCATCCATGTTATTGCAAATGAGAGAATGTTGTTCTTTTTAAAGGTTGAGTAGAATTCTGTTGTGTATATATACCACATTTAAAAAATTTATTTTTCCATTGGTGCACATTTAGGTTGTTTCCTTATGTTGCCTATTATGAATAGTGCTGCAGTAAACATGGGGTGCAAATATCTCTTCAACATGCTGATTTCAGTTTCTTTGGGTATACTTAAAAGTGCAGTTGCTGGATCATATGATAATTCTGTTTGTAGTTTTTTGAGTAACCCCCATACTGTCTTCCTTAATGACTGTACTAATTTACTTTCCTAGAAATAGTGTACAAGGGTTCTTTTTTCTCTACATCTTCATCACTTCTTGCTATCTTTTATATTTTTGATGATAGGCATTTTAACAGGTGTGAGGTGATATCTCATTATGGATTTAATTTGAATTTCCTGATGATTAGTTATGTACAGCATTTTTCAAATATATCTGTTAACCATTTGTATACTTGTTTTGAAAAGCATCTATTCGGGTCTTTTGCCACCCCCTTTTAAACAGAATTGTTTTCCTATTATTGGGTAGTTTGAGTTTCTTTTGTAGTGTAGATATGAGCTTCTTATCTGACTTATGATTTGTAAATATTTTCTCCCAGTCTGTGTTTTTTTCTGTTCCATCTATTAATTGTTTCCCTTGCAGTGCAAATTTTTTTTTAGTTTGAAACAATTCTATTTGTTTATTTTTGTTTTTGTTGACTGTGCTTCTGCGTAATATCTAACAAATCATGGCCCAGACCAATATTGTGTAGCTTTCCCTTATGTTTTTATCTAGTAGTTTGATAATTTAGAGTCTTATATTTAAGTCTTTAATCAGTTGTGGCTTGAGTCCTGTATCAGGGATAAGATAAGAGTCCAAATTCATTCTTCTGCAAGTGGATAGCCAGTTTTTCCAATATCGTTTATTGAGGAGTCTGTCCTTTCCCCAAAGTGTGTTCTTGAAACCTTTGTTCAAAATCAATTGACCTTGGATATGTGGGTTTATTTCTGTGCTTTCTATCCTATTCCATTGGTTGATATGTGTAGTTTTAAGCCAGTACTATGCTGTCTTGATTACTATAACTTTATAATGTATTTTGAAGTCAGGTAGTGTGATGTCTCCAGTTTTCTTTCTTTTGCTTAAAATTGCTTTTGCTATTCAAGATATTTTGTCATTTTATTCAAATTTTAAGATTTTTTTTCTATTTCTGTGAAGAACAACATTGAACATTTGATAGGAATTGCACTGAATCTGTAGATCACTTTTAATGGCATGGATATTTTGACAATATTAAATCTTCCAACTCATGAACATAAGGTATCTTTTCATATATGTGTCATTTTCAATTTATTTCAACAATATTTTATAGTTCTCATTGGTCTTTTAACTCCTTGGTTAAATTTACTTCTAAGTATTTTTATGCTATTCTAAATAGGATTCAGATTCTTCATTGTTAGTGTATAGAAATGCTACTGATTTTGTAGGTTAATTTTGTAGTTTGCAAGTTTAATTTATTTATCAGCTCTGACAGTTTTTTTTTTTTTGATGTATTATTTATGGCCTTCTATATATAAGATCATATTGTCAGGGAACAGAGAAAATTTCACTTCTTCTTTTCCTACTTCATGTCTTTTCTTTTTTAAAGATCTTCCTTAATTGCTCTGGTTAGGACTTCCAGTACTGTTGAATAGAAGTGGTGATTGTGCACATACCACAAGAACAAGGCATTCTTGTTCAGGATTCCCAAATAGTCTATACTTTAAAAATAAATGTAATGTAATTATTTGGTAAAAGCAAATGTAATAAAAGAAAACTACAACAACAAATATAATACATAAATATGCAAGACATTTTAAAAACACCAGGAATCTTACACTAAGAGAGCATGTAATATATTAAACATGAGTTTATATTTCACTTTTCCAAATCATTACAATTTATCAAAGACAAAACTTAGAACTATAATAAAACATGATTATACTTAAACAAAATACATGCCCTTTATTATTGTTCTTAACTCTTCCTGCCTTTATGGATCCTTTGTTGACCATCCGAATACCATGCTGTATTGTTTGAGTCATCCTTTTTATCAAATGTATGTTGTCTGCCCACTGGTAGTAGGATACTAGTTAAGGGGCAAGAGTTCCTTAGTGGTAGAATGGAGACAATTTTATTACCTAATTTAATGTTTTTAACTTTTACTAGAGAACACTAAGTACCATATACACAGAAGTCACTTAATAAGTATTTGTTGACTTTAATTCAATTGATGGATGACAAGTGGCACATGTAGGTGTTATGGGAATCATCCCAGAAAGCAAAATGTCTTTGTTGTTTCTGAGAGCATAAGTCAAAGCACAGCAATGACTAACTCATCTTAAAATGTGTGCATGACATTCTAGTTATGATACAAGATGGGCAAAATTATTAGCATCGTGATGTTGAAGGAATGTCATCTACAGCCTGATTTACTCTCAGTATTGTACATTCATGTCTTTACTGATATAGCTGTTAATATCTAAATTACAAGAATGAAGACAGTATAACTTATTGCTTGGATGGTTAGCACCAGTGAATATAATTGATATTTCTCTTGTGTCTGTAACTATTGTCATTTTTCCTTCTTAAGGTAAGCAAATGATGTTTGTAGCTGCCTCTCATTTTCCCCAGAAGCAGACTCTAAAACACAGATTTGTTTGGGAAATGATATCAGGAGGGCCTAGAAGAGGGAGCGGCAAAGTGAGCAAGTAAGGAAAGAAAGCCAATGCAAGGTATCCTAATGAGCAGCTTACCGCTCAGGACAACTGTGGTTTAGTACCACTGTGGACTCTTGGGGAGTAACGTGGAACATGCCTTAGAGTTGTTTCTACTTACGGGGAGAGAAAGCTGAGTTACACTTCTTCCATCTTCCATTAGTCACTGATTGCTAGTTGCTCTCAAGAACATAAACTCTGTACACTTCCAGGCTACCCTCACCACCAGAGAAAGCCCTCAGTTAGAGCATCACAGCTGCAGTAGAATGCCATTGTATGTATAGGAATTGTAATTGTCAAGGGAATATGAACAAGGAGCTGACACTAAATACTAAATTGGTCTTACGTGGTGTATTAGTCCATTTTCACACTGCTATGAAGACATATCAAGACTGGGTAGTTTATAAAGAACAGAGGTTTAATTGACTCACAGTTCCACAGGGCTGGGGAGGCCTCAGGAAACTTACAATCATAGCAGAAGGGGAAGAGGCACATCTTACGTGGTAGCAGGTGAGAGTGCAAACAAGCCAAGGGGGAAGAGCCACTTATAAAACCACTGGATCTCGTGATAACTCACTCACTATCATGAGAACAGCATAGGGGAAACCACTTCCACGCTGAAATTGCCTCCCACTAGGTCCCACCCTTGACACGTGGGGATTATGGGGATTACAATTCAAGATGAGATTTGGGTGGGGACACAGAGCCAACCCATATCATATGGATATATAATATTTCATATTTTATTAATAGGATTGCCTAAACTATAAAACTTTTGACCTAGAATCATTATTTATTGTAAGAATGATGTACATATATTTGGCAGCTAACTAGAAATTTATCTCCAGGAACATCTTCAACTTTCTTAACACTAGATTTAAAAATCTATTTCCATTTGCTTAAATACGCTCCTTACTCTTTCCTGATAAAATCAAGGATGTTCTGTCTTCCCCCCTCCCTCCGTGTATTAGTTGCCAATCCCTTTTAGTTAATGTCCTGGCTACATGCTAGAAAATTTTACTCTGTCATTGATCTTTTCTCTCTCCTGTATATTCAGTTTCTCCCTTTCAACCTCAGTCTTTCCCATCTGCCTTGCCATATGTTCAACTATCTTCTGCCTTAAACAAGCAAAACAAAAAGCTGTCTCTTTTCCTCCACCTTGCCCTTTTGCTAGAGTTCTCTTACCCTTCACAGTCAAACTTCTCAAGGCTTGTTTAACATCTCTTTAGTCTTTCCCTCTTCTCTAATATCTCTCACACCATGTTGGCTTCTGCACATTCTTTACTCCACTAGTGACTTTAAGATCTCTAAACCCAGCAAATATTCCAGGCCTCAGACCACTGGATCTCTCAGCAGCATCAACTGTACATCACTGTTTCCTTCCTAGGAACGTGAATTGCCTTTGTAGCACTCATCTGTAGTCTTTGAGATACTGTATTCTCCTCTACTTTTCATTATCTCTCTGTATACTATTTTCTAGCCTAATTTTCTGGCTTCCTTTCATTTATAAACTGTTTAAATGTTGGGATTGCATCCTTTTTTATTTCTGGGTATGTATTTCAATATTAGGTATATTCATTTACTTTTTGGACTCCAATTATAATAGTAATGCTAATAATAGCTAGCCTTATGGAACATTATTATCTGGCATTGTTCTATACTCCTTTCAAGCCTTAATCCTCACAGGAACCCAGTGAGGTGGCTTCTTTTACTTTTCTTGCTTTAGAGATAAAGAAACTTAGGTGTACAGAGGTTAACTAAGTTGCCCAGTTACTATTCAGTGGAACCATGGACTCTGGAGTATGCATTCACAACCTGGAACTCCCCAATTAAATACAGATATACATAGATGGCAAAATCTTTTATATTACCTTGTATGTGTCAGCTATAAGTGATTTTATAAAGTAACTCATTTAATCTTTATAACAAGACCATAAGGTAGGTATAGTTATTATCTGTGTTGAATTATGCATATTGTACAGATCAAACTTGTTGTCCAAGATCACACAATTACAAAGCGTGCATGTTAGCTGTGCGTGCTTCTTCAGATTCACCTTGTACTATGCTTCTACTCCCTTTCTGTTCTCTTTCTGTACTTTTTTTCATTTCCTCATGAGATCCAACTATATTTTATATCACTATCTTTGAATCTGCAGTTTCCCCTATGCTGGGTTAGGCCTAATATTCTCTTATGTGTCTCACTCAAGCTTACACATTTTTAAAAGATCTTTATAATGCACCGTTTTATATCACTGAAATATAATTTGTTTAAGGAATCCTACCCTTCCTCTACCTCAAATTGAGTCAGATTAAATGGTTGGTTCCCTCAACAAATATTTATTTAGAGCCTACTGCATTCCAGAATTGTTATGTGTTCTTGGAAAATATCAGTAGAAAAAACTATCTTTGTTTTCTTAGAGTTTTTATTTTAAAATATGTATATCATATGTAAGAAAATTATAGGAAATGTTGAAAATTAAAGTTATTGTGGAAAAAGTAGGGAAAAACAGGGCAAGTTAAGGGAGATCTAAAGTATTGGGGATAGAGAGATGGTGAAATTTGAATTACAATGTCCATTTCGGGCTTATTGGAAGAAAGTGATCTTTCAGCAAAGTCTTAAATAAGTTAATATTTTAAAAATGCTTAGAAAGTGTCAGACATGTAGTCAACCCTATATAAATATTTGTTAAACATGAGTAAACAGCCGGGGCTCTGTGGCTTATACCTGTAATCTCAGCACTTTTGGAGGCCAAGGTGGGAGGATTACTTGAAGCCGGGAGTTCAAGTCCAGCTTGGGCAAAAAAGCCAGTCCCTGTTTTTAAAATAAAATAAATAAATAAAAATTAGCTAGGTGGGGTGGTATGCCCCTGTAGTCCCAGCTACCCAGGAGGTTGAGACGGGAGGCTCACTTGAGCCCAGGATTTGGAGACTGCAGTGAGCTATGATGTTGTGATCATACCACTGTACTCCAGCCTATGCATCAGAGTAAGACCTTTTCTCTAAAAATAAAATAAAACTGTAAGGTGAGAGAGTAAGCTATGCATCTGTGACAAGGGCCTACTAGGCAGAAGAAAATGTCTGTGAAATATCAGGCATGTTTGATGAACAGTCAAGAGATCAGTGAGGCAGCAGTTAGTGAGGGCAATAGCAGAGAAGAAACAAAGTAACAGGCTGTGGTTATGAAGTGTTGTGTGGGACACGAATATAAGGCCATAGCTTTTAATACTTGGAGTGAGATATAGAGGCATTCAGGAGTTTTGTGAAGAAAATTGGCACAATCTGATTTCTGATTTAAGAAGAAACTGTAGAAAAATACTTATGGAATGGAAAAGTAAGTACCTCCAAAAGTCTGCTCCTCCATAAAATCAACAAGAACAGTGGCAGAAATTATATAATCAACCTTTTCAGTACTCTTGAAATTAACCAAAGTCTTGCAACAATTTGAGGAACATTTACAAGAAAAATGTCTGAAGCTTGTTAAACACATTGAGCTTTGTGTCATTTTAACTTTCATTGTTTCATCTTCTTTTCTGTATTCTCCATGCTCAACTTGAAAATCAAGTCTTACAACTCTGTTAATTGTGAAAAGTGGCAGTGTTGCAGCCATTGGATTTGACAGCATTGGGTTGGAGCTTCCCCAAAAGTCCCATCACCAGCAAACTGTCACTATTTGACCTGTCTGTCCACTCTCAGGGCTCATCTTTATATGACTTGACTTAGCTTGCTCTTGTGGACAGCTCTATTTCCAGGGCATTTGATGAAAACAATTAGCAGGTATTGTTTAATGTCACAGTAATTTTAACAGAGATATAAGCTGGGGTTTACCAGAAGCTGGGCAACATCTAAAGAAAAACTGAGCACTGAGATGACAATAGGGGGCTTTACAACCTCAAACCTATTCCTGGAAATCTAAAAAGCCTTGCAGAAGTGCCTGAGAATGACTTAAAATGGCCTTAATCTTTAATGTCGGATGGCCTTGAGATTCTACAAAAGCAGGAAGTGAAGGCTAAGGCAGAGTTGTAAACTGTGTGCTGGAGTGTTAAAGACATTAATTCCCCCTAGTCCTTTCACCCCACAGAACCTTTGTGCAAAGGCTGGGAAACTTATTGGTTCAAAGCATTTAAGAAAATCACTATGCTATTATTTGCTGGACACTAAGCTAATTGAGCAGAGACTTCAATGGCTGCAACAGACAAAGAATACAGGCTTTACAGAAATAGTCCTATAAAGTCACTAAACAAAAAAATAGCAACAGAAATAAACAGCAACACATACATACACATGCACATGCACACGTACATACACACACACCTGGAAGAGTGGAAGATTTCCTTATCTTTAGAGTTATCATATAGTATTTAAAATTTTAAATTTTCAACAGAAAACTATGACCTATGAATAAAAGCAGGAAAATATGCTCCATATACAGAAAAAAACAGAAGTCAATGTAAGTTGTCCTTCAGGAAACTTAGATATCATAATTACTAGTCAGTAAGTTTAAATGATCTTTTCAATGAACTAAAGGAACCAATGTCTAAAGAATAAATGAAAAGTATAAAAACAATATCTCACTGAAAGAGAATAATGACAAAGAGATAGACATCATATATTTTTTAAAGGATCTCATAGAAACCCAGGATATAAAAACCAACTGAAATAAAACCTTTGCTAGAGGGATTAAGTAACAAATTGGTACAGTCAGAAGAATCAATAAATCTGAAAAAGGTTAATTGAGATAGTATTCATTCCAAGGAACAGAAGAAAAAAAAAAAAAAAACACAAGAAGAAAGGTATACAGCCATAAAGATCTAGAGAACACATAAAACATACCAACATTTGCATAATAGAATTTCTAGAAGGAAAGGAAAGAAAGGACAGAAAGAATATTTAAAGAAATAATGGCTGGGAAGTTCCCCAATTGGTGAGAAACATTATTCTGTACATCCAGGAAGCTCAACAAAATAAAAAGATAAACTGAAAGATGTATCTACAAAATACTAGCAAATTAAATTCAGCAACATGTAAAAAATTATACACTGAACCAAGTTATATTTATGCCAGGAATGCAAAGTTACTTTAACACATAAAAATACACTGCTATAATAAACAATATCACAGAAAAAGAGCAAACGCTTCATAATCATCTGCATGGGTGCAAAACAATAATTTGACAAAATCCAACACTCATTCATGACAAAAAAATTTACAAATTTGGAATGGAATAGAATAGAATAGAATAGAAGGGATTTAATTTATAATAAAAATTTCAAAATAGGCAGATCCATAGAAACAGAAACTGAATTAGTAGTTGCCAGAGCTTGCGAGAAGGGAGAATGGGGAAAGACTGCAAATGGATACGGGATTTTTTTGTGGTAATAAAAATGTTTTAAGTTTAGAGAGTAATATGGCATAACTTTGTGATGATACCAAAATCCACTAAATTGTATTAGAAGGGTATATTTCATATTATATACATTATATCTGAATAAATCTATTATTTTATTTTTTTAAAAAAGAGGCTTTAGGGGTGAATGAGTGCAAGTAGTATTCCCAGAGACAGATGATGGTAGCTTTAAGAGTCATAACAATGGAAGAGGTAATAAGTCTTTGGATTATACCTATCTTTGAGAGGAGATTTACTGTTGAAAAGAGAGAAGCTGTGAATAAAACCAGTAATTGTGACCTAAGAGTTAGAATAAATAAAACACAGTAGGGAAGGCTGTAAGTGCCGTGATTTTGGAGAGGAAAATTAGTTTTGTTTGATACATGATAAGTTTAAAAACTCTATTAGGCAGCCAAGTGGAGATGCCAAGTAAACAGTTATATACAGAAGTCTGTATTTTGGAAGAAAGTTCTAGACTGCAAATAGAAATTTAGAAGTCCTTGACTACATGAAATAAATCATCAAAGAAGTGTAAATACAGAACACCAAAAACTGAAATTTGAGGCATTCCATTATTATTAGGTTAGGAGTTAGGAGTGAGTGAAGGATTTAGGGGAAAAGTAACCAGTAAGGTTGGAATAAAATAAAATGATTACAATGTCCTAGAGAAGAAGTGAAGGAAATATTTCCAGGAGGAGTTCCCTTATTGTATACTCTTAAAGCATATATCATGTCTGTAGTTGTATATTTATTTGATTTTTGCATAGTATCTCTCTTCATTAAGCTATAATAAGCTTCATTATGATAGCAGAGGTTATGTCTACTTTAAATGACTGTGAACTAAGAGTAAGAATTTATTTAGTTAACCAAGATTTGCTAAGAACATATACTGTGTCAGGGGCTATTCTGTGCTGTGGCTTTATTTTTCTGAGCAAACAAAACCCAGTCTTCATGGAAATTAACTTCTATTGCGAGGATATAGACAAATATTATTTCACAGAACTTTCTGTGATAATGGAAATGTCCAACTCTTCTATCCAGCTACTATGCTACTCTATGTGGATGTTACTGTACATAGCCACATATGGATAAAATATAACCAGTGTACTAAGGAACAAAATTTTAAATGTTATTTAATTTTATTTAATTAAAACTTAATTTAAATGGCCACATGTGTCTCATGTATCTACCATATGAGTAGATATATACAACAAAGAGAAAACAATATTAAGTAAATGAACCTATAGAGCTAGGGAGAGATTTGGAGTGGTCGTAGTTTAAGATAGAATGACAATTTTATTCACTCACTCACTCACTCACTCACTCATTGCTATGTTCAATTGTGTGGAGACCTATATACCCATCTACAATGAACAACAGGAAACAATAAACCTGATTAGCCTTATAGATGGTGGAAAAAAACTTTCATCTTGTCTTAACTGCCTGATCTATATTTTGAAACTGCAGTTACTTTGAATCGGAAAACTGGTCCAATCTTTCTACTTCTCAGTAGCTGTCTATTTACACTCTCAAACTCCAAGAAAATAGTAAGACTAGAAGGTCAGAAATGGGTAGGAGACATTAGCCACAGAAAATAATACCCTGAGAATTAATCCAAGAAAAAAGTCTATGGATAGGAACAGAGAGGAAAGAATCTTTTTTTATGGAAAATTGCAACTTTCCAAGATTTCCAATCTTAAATGCCTACAAAAGTCAAATAATTGACACACATATGGACCACAGAGAATCAGATAGTTCTCTTCCCATTTATTGTGGATACCTCACTTTGGGAAGCGATATATTGAATTTATTCCCTGAATTTATTCTTAAATTTAAAAAGACAAGTTTTTAAAAATAATAATGAATGCATGATTTTTATTTTCACTATTACCTAACATAATTATTGAAGATTGGCTAATGCAGCAACCTAAAATAAAAGTAAGAGTAGAATAAAAGAGGTTGGGGTTTTTTTCCTAAATATGCAGATGATTGCGTACTTAGAAACTTTACTGGCTCATTGCATGTGAATCAAATTATAATTAGTTTTCTTGGATTCTACATCATTGATGTGGAGAACATTTTCCTAGAGGAGTTATTTTCCATTCCTAGAATGGCATCATTACGGACTAGATCAAACGATAAATAGTCAATATGAGTTCACTTCTTCTTTCATATGACGCACACAAAAACTTTCAGAAATATTTTTATGATTCTCTTTTCAACTCTACATATATACTATTATCACTCTCTTCAGAAAATCAGTTTTAAAATGGTGTGTATGTGTGTGTCTATGGTGGAGGAGAAAGAGAAGGAGGATCCGGTACAAAGAATATACATATCAAATGTCCAGCAATCATTTACAAAAAGATAGGATTTTGCTGTTGCCAAATCTTAGAAATTTTTGTTTGGAAAGTTTGCTTGCTATTGTGTGTTATATTATCTAGTACAGTCCAACCACTATTGTGTTTGTCAAAATCTTTTTTGACAAGCTTTTAAAAAGAATATTTTCCACTTACGGTCTTCATGTCCTTACCCTCCATTTACTTTCCAAACCTTTTCATTTGTTTTATGCCTTTATAGTTTTACTGAACCTACTCCTTTCCAGGCTCCACACATCCTCTAACAGTCAAACCAAAGGGCCTATTCCTGCAATATTACTTTAAAACAAACACATTTTTCCCTTGACTTCTACCATTTCCTAATATTGATCGCATTTTTTTTTTTCTTTGGTCTTCACAATGGCATTATGTTCCACACTGAATACGTTGTCTTCTTCAGTCTACTTTGTCTTGGCTTGCCCTATATAAATGTAACAAAATATATCTGGTAACAGCCCTAGCCACAAAACTCTCCAAGTCAAAGTCCTTCAGTGAATCCCTTGCTGCCATGTATATAAAGACAATATTCATATTATTGTGGCATGTCAGGTCTGTTTGATACAACTCTGCCTTTCTTTACAACCTCATCACATCCTCTGTACATGCATGTTAACCATGTTTATGAGTGAAAGTTAACTATTTGTGGGACTTGGCTTTTGCACAAAGGAGTTTCCCTGCCTTGAATCAGGACCATTGAAAATTACAAAAGAGTGAAACCTCCATGTTTTTCTCCAACATGCTTCTATGGGCATTGAGATATTATCTTTTTGGTTTGGTTGCAGCAGACGTTTCTTGGATTACAATTTCTTAAATGATTCTTTTTCTATTATGTTGTGAATCTTTCACAGGTAGATGTTTTGCTTTACTCACTTTTTATCCCCAACCATCTATTTTAAGTGAATCTTGTAAAATAAATCATAATCGAGAATTAATTTTGTTCTTTCCTAGTTTTGTAAAGATTTTATAAAGAAGTTTTTATTGTTATTCTATGCTGCATTTCTGAGCAAAAAGCAATGTTTCATTAATGAAACCCTTCTTGAAATTACTTATATGTGCATTTTGGATATCCTTTCAGGCCATTTTTTTTTTTTTTTTTTGTGAATCAGTTTAAAAAAATCAGAGAAGTACACAGAAGAGAAGTATTAGCAATGACCACCACCATCATATCTTAAGATTTTGTCAAAATTGTTTAGGATTAATTTTAAAAGAATGAAATATTAGGAATACATTATGTGCTCCTCAGTACA
>NW_022306580.1:0-598 GCF_002776525.5 Piliocolobus tephrosceles | reverse complement strand
CCTTCACAAATGACGGGCATCCTTTCCTCAACTAGCAGCAGCTGTGCTTTTGTTTAAAAAATAATTAAGATTTTTAAAGAAAGCACAAATAGACCATTAAATTACGCATGAGACTCTTCTGAACTCAGGACCCTGTGGGACTTTTTTTTTTTTTTTTTTTTTTTATACTTTAAGTTCTAGGGTACATGTGCATAACGTACAGGTTTGTTACATACGTATATATGTGCCATGTTGGTGTGCTGCACCAATCAACTCATCAGCACCCATCAATTCATCATTTATATCAGGTATAACTCTCCAATGCAATCCCTCCCCCTCCCCCCTCCCCATGATAGGCCCCATTGTGTGATGTTCCCCTTCCCGAGTCCAAGTGAGCTCATTGTTCAGTTCTCACCTATGAGTGAGAACATGTGGTGTTTGGTTTTCTGTTCTTGTGATAGTTTGCGAAGAATGATGGTTTCCAGCTGCATCCATATCCCTACAAAGGACGCAAACTCATCGTTTTTTATGGCTGCATAGTATTCCATGGTGTATATGTGCCACATTTTCTTAATCCAGTCTGTCACTGATGGACATTTGGGTTGATTCCAAGTCTTTG
>NW_022306579.1:0-3926 GCF_002776525.5 Piliocolobus tephrosceles | reverse complement strand
TGCGGGTCAGCTGCTGCAGCCTGACCAGCGAGAGCTGAAGCAGGGCGAGGCATCGCCTCACCTGGGAAGCACAAGGGGGAAGGGAGTCCCTTTTCCTAGCCAGGGGAACTGAGACACACAACACCTGGAAAATCGGGTAACTCCCGCCCCAATACTGCGCTATAACACCGGCACACCGGAGAATATATCCCACACCCGGCCGGGAGGGTCCCACGCCCACGGAGCCTCCCTCCTTGCTAACACAGCAGTCTGTGGCAATCTAACCGCAAGGCAGCAGCGAGGCTGGGGGATGGGTGCCTGCCATCGCTGAGGCTTAAGTAGGTAAATAAAGCCGCTGGGAAGCTCGAACTGGGTGGAGCTCACAGCAGCTCAAGGAAACCTGCCTGTCTCTGTAGACTGCACCTCTGGGGACAAGGCGCAGCTAAAGGAGCAGAAGCCTGTGCAGACGCGAATGACTCTGTCTGACAGCTTTGAAGAGAGCAGTGGATCTCCCAACACGGAGGTTGAGATCTGAGAAGGGGCAGGCTGCCTGCTCAAGTGGGTCACTGACCCCTGAGTAGCCTAACTGGGAGACATCCCCCACTAGGGGCAGTCTGACACCCCACACCTCACAGGGTGGAGTACACCACTGAGAGGAAGCTTCCAAAGCAAGAATCAGACAGGTGCACTCGCTGTTCAGCAATATTCTGTCTTCTGCAACCTCTACTGCTGATACCCAGGCAAACAGGGTCTGGAGTGGACCTCAAGCAATCTCCAACAGACCTATAGCTGAGGGTCCTGACTGTCAGAAGGAAAACTATCAAACAGGAAGGACACCTATACCAAAACCCCATCAGTACATCACCATCATCAAAGACCAGAGACAGATAAAACCACAAAGATGGGGAAAAAGCAGGGCAGAAAAGCTGGAAATTCAAAAATAAGAGCGCATCTCCTCCTGCAAAGGAGCACAGCCCATCACCAGCAACGGATCAAAGCTGGTCAGAGAATGATTTTGATGAGATGACAGAGGAAGGCTTCAGTCCATCAAACCTCTCAGAGCTAAAGGAGGAATTACGTACCCAGCGCAAAGAAACTAAAAATCTTGAAAAAAGAGTGGAAGAATGGACAGCTAGACTAATTAATGCAGAGAAGGTCATACACGAAATGACAGAGATGAAAACCATGACACGAGAAATACATGACAAATGCACAAGCTTCAGTAACCGACTCGATCAACTGGAAGAAAGAGTGTCAGCGATGGAGGATCAAATGAATGAAATGAAGCGAGAAGAGAAACCAAAAGAAAAAAGAAGAAAAAGAAATGAACAAAGCCTGCAAGAAGTATGGGATTATGTAAAAAGACCAAATCTATGTCTGATTGGGGTGCTTGAAAGTGAGGAGGAAAATGGAACCAAATTGGGAAACACTCTACAGGATATCATCCAGGAGAACTTCCCCAACCTAGCAGGGCAGGCCAACATTCAAATTCAGGAAATACAGAGAACGCCACAAAGATACTCCTCCAGAAGAGCAACTCCAAGACACATAATTGCCAGATTCACCAAAGTTGAAATGAAGGAAAAAATCTTAAGGGCAGCCAGAGAGAAAGGTCGGATTACCACAAAGGGAAGCCCCTCAGACTGACAGCAGGTCTCTCGGCAGAAACTCTACAAGCCAGAAGTGTGGGGACCAATATTCAACGTTCTTAAAGAAAAGAATTTTCAACCCAGAATTTCATATCCAGCCAAACTAAGTTTCATAAGTGAAGGAGAAATAAAATTCTTTACAGATAAGCAAATGCTTAGAGATTTTGTCAGCACCAGGCCTGCCTTACAAGAGACCATGAAGAAAGCCCTAAACACGCAAAGGAAAAACCGGTACCAACCATTGCAAAAACATGTCAAAATGTAAAGACAATCGAGGCTAGGAAGAAACTGCATCAACTAATGAGCAAAATAAACAGTTAATATAATGGCAGGATCAAGTTCACACATAACAATATTAACCTTAAATGTAAATGGACTAAATGCTCCAATTAAAAGGCACAGACTGGCAAACTGGATAAAGAGTCAAGACCCATCAATCTGCTGCCTTCAGGAGACCCATCTCACATGCAGAGACATACATAGGCTCAAAATAAAGGGATGGAGGAAGATCTACCAAGCAAATGGAGAACAAAAAAAAGCAGGGGTTGCAATCCTAGTCTCTGATAGAACAGACTTTAAACCATCAGAGATCAAAAGAGACGAAGAAGGCCATTACATAATGGAAAAGGGATCAATTCAACCTGAAGAGTGAACTATCCTAAATATATATGCACCCAATACAGGAGCACCCAGATTCATAAAGCAAGTCCTTAGAGACTTACAAAGAGACTTAGACTCCCATACAATAATAATGGGAGACTTCAACACTCCACTGGAAATATCTTTAGATAGACACTGGAGTAAGATTTCCGAGGAGTGGACTTCTGACGTGTGCATTCTCCTCACAGAGATATACTTTTCTTCTCATAGAGGAATGGGAAATGACGTTTGTAGAAAAAGCGATCAGGTGACATTCGTGAGTATATGAAACGCTATGGTGATAAAGGAACTATCCTCAGCCAAAAACTGAAAGACGCTTTCTCTGAAACTGCGTTGTGGTAGACATGTCTTTTCACCTCCCATTGATAAAACTTTTTTCTATTACGGAGTTTTCAAACTGCGTAATGTATGGAAACGCGAAAGTACATTAGGGAGACATTCAGACCTGTGGCGAATTAGGAGATAACTTCACATAAAAACTGCAGAGATGTTTCTGAGAAATTTCTTTGTGATGTGTACATTCCACTCAGGGACTTATACCTCTTTTCCGATTAGGCACTTTTTGCACAATGTTTCTGTAAAAGAGAAAAAGGGATATTTTACAGCGAATTGAAGACTTTGGTGAAATGTGAAATATCCTGAAATAAAACCAGGAAAGGAGCATTCTAAGAAACTCGTCTCTGACATGTGCATTCATTTCAGAGAGATAAAGATTACACTACCTTGCCCAGTGTGGAAGCTCTGTCTTTGTGGAATTTGCAAATGGATATTAAGTGGTTCCCCTGGGCTTGAGGTGAGAAAGGAAACGTCTTCCGATGAGAACTGCAGAGAAGTTTTAAGAGCAACTGCTTTGTGATGTGTGTAATCATCTCATAGAGTTAAATCATTCTTTGGATTGAGCATTTTGATATCTCTGTTTCTGTGGAAACTGAGCAAGGACATTTGGGAACGCTCTCAAGAATATGTGAAAAAGAAACACACTCCAATAAAAAAGAGAAGGAAACAGTCTGTGATATTGCTCTAGGTAAGGTGAATTCCACTATCACAATTAAGCTTCTGTTTTCATTGAGCAGTATTCTAACACTCTATAGGTGAGTCAGCTAAAGGATACTCGGGAGCACTTTGAGGCTTACGGTGAAAACGAAAATATTTTCAGATGGGATACTGGAAAGAAGATATCTGAGGAGCTGCTTTGTAACTTGTAAATTCCACTCATAGAATTATAGTTTTCTTCTAATAGAGTATTGCGGACTCCCGTTTGGAGAAAACGCTACAGGGGGACATTCGAGAGTATATGGACAGCTATGGTGAAAAAGAAAATATACTCAGAAAAACACTGGAAAGAAGTTTTCTGTGAAACTGCTATGTGATAGATATGTCTATTCATCACACATAGAGAAAATTTTCTGTATATTACACAGTTTTGAAACTGCATCATGAAGATATTCGTGAAGGGACATTTGGGAGCACATTCAGGCATACAGTGTAAAAGGAGATATCGTCAGCAAAAACTGGAGAGAAGCTTTCTGAGAAACCGCTTTGTGGTGTGTGCAATCCACTGAGGGAGTTATACTGCTTTCATCATAATGCAGTTTTCCAACAAGGTTCTTCTGAAAGTGAAAAAGTGATACTTTGAAG